>NW_027649981.1:155000-215000 GCF_965287045.1 Carcharhinus amblyrhynchos
TCTCTCTCTCTCGCACACACACACACACAGACACACACTCTCTCACACTCTCTCTCCCTCCCTCTCTGTCTGTGTACGTCTCGCTCTCTCTCTCATAGAAGATAGAACAATACAGCACAGTGCAGGCCCTTCAGCCCTCAGTGTTGTGCTGAGCTATGTCCAATCCCAAGATCAGGGTCATTTATAAAGATGACAAACAGCAGTTCTCCAGAACAGATCCCTGAGGTACACCACTAGTAACTGAACTCCAGGTTGAATATTTCCTATCAACCACCACCCTCTGTCTTCTATCAGCGAGCCAATTCCTGATCCAAACTGCTAAATCACCCTCAATCCCTCAATTGGTTGTCAAATAGGAGGCAGAGAGTGGGGGTCAATGGGTGCTATTCGGATTGGCGGTTGGTGACTAGTGGGGTGCCCCAGGGGTCGGTGCTGGGGCCTCAGCTATTTACCATTTATATAGATGATCTGGAGGAGGGAACCGAGTGCAGGGTGTTGAAATTTGCTGATGACACCAAGATTGGGGGAAAGGCAAATTGTGCGGAGGGTGTGGAGAGTCTGCAGAAGGATCTAGATAGGCTGGGCGAATGGGCCAGGAAATGGCAAATGGAATTTAATGTTGGCAAGTGTGAGGTGGTCCACTTTGGTAGGAAGAATGGTAGGAAGGACTATTACTTACATGGCGAAAAACTGCAGCAGGCGACGGTGCAGAGGGACCTCGGGGTCCTTGTGCATGAGTCGCAAAAACCCAGCTTGCAGGTGCAGCAGGTGGTCAGGAAGGCGAATGGGATGCTGGCCTTCATAGCGCGGGGGATTGAATATAAAAGTAGGGAGGTCTTGCTGCAGCTGTATAGGGCATTGGTGAGGCCGCAGCTGGAGTACTGTGTGCAGTTTTGGGCGCCGCACCTGCGCAAGGATATTTTGGCCCTGGAGGGAGTGCAGAGGAGGTTTACTAGGCTGATACCGGAGTTGAGGGGATTGAGCTATGAGGAGAGGCTGAATAAACTAGGCTTGTACTCGTTAGAGTTTAGAAGAATGAGGGGAGATCTCATTGAGACGTATAAGATGATGAATGGGATGGATAGGATAGAGGTGGAGAGACTCTTCCCGCTCAAAAAAGACAGTAGGACTAGGGGGCACAGCCTCAAGATAAAGGGGAGGCGGTTTAGAACGGAGTTGAGGAGGAACTTCTTCACTCAAAGGGTGGTGAATCTCTGGAATTCTCTGCCCGTTGAAGTGGTGGAGGCTGCCTCGCTAAATATTTTTAAGAAGCGGGTTGATGGGTTCTTGATAAGAGAGGGGATTAAGGGTTATGGGGAGAGGGCGGGAAAGTGGAACTGAGCCACAACAGATCAGCCATGATCTTATTGAATGGCGGGGCAGGCTCGAAGGGCTAGATGGCCTACTCCTGCTCCTATTTCTTATGTTCTTATGTTCTTATCCCATGTATCTGTATTTTCTACAGTATCTTAGGTAGGATGAGAGAAGAATTGGCGAATGTGGACTGGGGGAGCGCGTTGGAGGGAGGGTCTGCTGAGGAGCAGTGGAGGATCTTTAGTCCGATGGTCACAAAGGATAGTAGGAAGAGAGGTAATAAGCCGTGGATAACTAACCCTCCACCACCCTCTCTCTCTGTATGTTAGTCTGTACGTCTATATGTGTGTATGTAATTCTTTCTGTGTGTGTGTGTTTCCCTCTTTGTGTGTGTGTGTTCCTCTGCGTGTGTGCGTTTCTGTGTGTGCGTGTGTGTGTGTGTTTCCTGCTTTGTGTGTGTGTGTGTGTGTGTGTGTTTCTCTTTTTGTGTTTGTGTGTTTCTCTTTTGTCTGTGTGTGTGTGTTTCTCTCTTTGTGACTGTGTGTTCCTGTGTGTGTGTGCGTGTGTGTGTTGCTCTGTGCGTGTTTCTCGCTCTGTGCACGTGTGTGTTTCTCGCTCTGTGCGTGTTTCTCGCTCTGTGCGTGTGTGTGTTTCTCGCTCTGTGCGTGTGTGTGTTTCTCGCTCTGTGCGCGTGTGTGTTTCTCGCTCTATGCGTGTGTGTGTTTCTCGCCCTGTGCGTGTGTGTGTTTCTCGCTCTGTGCGTGTGTGTGTTTCTCGCTCTGTGCGTGTGTGTGTTTCTCGCTCTGTGCTTGTGTGTGTTTCTCGCTTTGTGTGTGTTTGTGTTTTTCTCTTTGTGTGTGTGTCTGCTTTTCTCTTTGTGTGTGTGTGTGTGTGTGTGTGTGTGTGTTTCTCTCTTTGTGACTGCGTGTGTTTCTGTTTGTCTGTGCGTGTGTGTTGCTGTGTGTGTGTGTGTGTGTGTGTGTGTGTTTCTCTCTTTGTGTGTGCATGTGTTTCTCTTTGTGAGTGTGTGTTTCTGTGTTTGTGTGTGTTTCTCTCTTTGTGTGTGTGTGTTTCTGTGTGTGTGTGTGTTGCTCTGTGCGTGTTTCTCGCTCTGTGCGTGTGTGAGTTTCTCGCTTTGTGTGTGTGTGTTTCTGTGTGTGTGTGTGTTGCTCTGTGCGTGTTTCTCGCTCTGTGCGTGTGTATGTTTCTCGCTCTGTGCGTGTGTGTGTTTCTATCTTTGTGCATCTGTGTTTCTCTGTGTGTGTTTTTCTCTGTTTGTGTGTGTGTTTCTGTGTGTGAGTGTTTCTGTGTGTGTGTGTGTTTTTCTCTCTTTGTGTGTATGAGTTTCTGTGTGGGTCTGTGGGTGTGTTTCTCATCTGTGTGTGTGTGCATTTGTTTCTCTGTGTGTGTATGTTTCTCTGTGTGTGCGTGTGTTTCTCACTGTGTGTGTGCGTTTCCCACTTTGTGTGTGTGTGTGTGTTTCTCTCTTTGTGCATCTGTGTTTCTCTGTGTGTGTGTTTCTCTGTTTGTGTGTGTGTGTTTCTGTGTGTGTGTGTTTTTTTGTTTGTGTGTGTCTACGTGTGTGTGTGTGTGTGTTTTTCTTTGTGTGTGTTTTTTTGTTTGTGTGTGTCTACGTGTGTGTGTGTGTGTGTTTTTGTTTGTGTGTGTTTTTTTGTTTGTGTGTGTCTACGTGTGTGTGTGTGTTTCTCTGTGTGTGTGTGTTTCTGTGTGTGTGTGTGTTTCTCTGTGTGTGTGTGTTTCTATCTTTGTGTGTGTGTGTTGCTCTCTTTGTGTGTGTGTGTCTGTGTGTGTATGTGAGTGTGTCTCTCTCTGTCTCTCATTCTGCTTCTCTCTCTCTGTGTCTCTGTATCTGTGTGCGTATCTCTCTCTCTGTATCTATGTGTGTGTGTCTCTCTCTCTGCGTCTCTGTGTGTGTCTCACCGTATCTGTGTGTGTCTCTCTCTGTATCTGTGTCTGTCTCTCTCTATGTATCTGTGTGTCTCTCACTCTTATCTGTATGTCTCCATCACTCTGCATCTGTGTGTGTCTCTCTCTTTCTCTCTGTCTCTCTCTTTCTCTCTCTCTCTCTCCCTGTCTGTCTGTCTGTCTGTCTCTCTCTCTGTCACCCTCTCTCTGTCTCTCTATGTGTGACACTCTCTCTCTGCATCTCTCTCTTTCACTCTCTGTGTCTCACTCTGTCTCTTTCTCTCTCTCTGAGTGGGTATCTCTCTGCCTCTGGGTGTGTGTGCCTCTCTCTCCCTCTCCGTTTATCTGTTTCTCTCTCTGTATCTGCGTCTCTCTATCTGTCTGTCCCTCTCTCTCTATCTGTGTCTCTCTGTCTGTATCTGTGTCTCCCCCTTTCACTCTGTATCTGTGTGTGTGTCTCTCTCTCTGTATCTGTCTCACTCTCAGCATCTCTGTCTCTCTCTCTCTGTGTCTGTGTGTCTCTTTCTGTGTGTGTGTCTCTCTCTGTATCTGTGTGTGTCTCTCTCTGTATCTGTGTGTGTGTGTCTCTCTCTCTCTCTCTCTCTCTCTCCCTGTCTCTCTCTCTCTGTCTCTCTATGTGTGACACTCTCTCTGCATCTCTCTCTTTCACTCTCTGTGTCTCACTCTGTCTCTTTCTCTCTCTCTGGGTGGGTATCTCTCTGTCTCTGGGTGTGTGTGCCTCTCTCTCTCTCTCTGTTTATCTGTTTCTCTCTCTGTATCTGCGTCTCTCTATCTGTGTCTCTCTCTCTATCTGTGTCTCTCTGTCTGTAACTGTGTCTCTCTGTATCTGTCTCACTCAGCATCTCTGTCTGACTCTCTCTGTGTCTGTGTGTGTCTCTTTCTGTGTGTATCTCTCTCTCCCTGTATCTGTGTGCGTGTCTCTCTCTGTATCTGTGTGTGTCTCTCTCCCTCTGTATCTGTGTGTGTGTCTCACTCTGTATCTGTGTGTGTCCCTCTCCGTCTCTGTCTGTCTGTCTTTCTCTGTATCTGTATTGTCTCTCTCTCTCTCTGTATCTGTCTGCCTGTCTCTCTGTCAGTGTCTGTGTCTCTCTCACACTCTGTTGTGTGCCTCTCTCTGTCTCTGTGTGTGTGTCTCTCTCTCTTTGTCACTCTGTCTCTCTGTATCTGTGTGTTTCTTTATATGTGTGTCCCTCACTGTATTTTTCTCTGTATCTGTTTGTCTCTGTCTCTGTATCGCTGTGTCTCTGTATCTGTGTGTCTGTCTTTGTATTTCTCTCTGTTTCCACGTCTGTGTGTCTGTCACTGTATTTCTCCCTGTGTTTCTCTCTTTCTGTCTGTATATGTGTGTCACTCTGTATCTGTGTGTGTCTCTCTCTGTATCTTTGTGTCTCTCTGTCTCTCTCTGTATCTGTGTGTCTCTGTATTCCGAAATTGCCCCTTAAGTGTCCCAAGTTGTGAAGATTGGGGGGATTGGCCATGCTAAATTGCCCCAGAGATGGAGAGACAGGGACACAGGGGAGCCCGAAACACTACAGAAACAGGAGAAAGGTTTGAAAATGGAGGAATGTTTCTTATCCATCTATAAAAATAACCCACTCTGACAGCAGTTCCATTTCACACTCTCTGCTCAGTCGTGTGTTGGGGTGGGTTTAGTGTGGGATCAGTGTTTGCTTTTCCTAAACCGCAGTGAGATTCTCAACAAGGGCAAGAGGTTTCAGTGTTTAAAAATGTAAAGATTACAAAACCAAAGCAGACAGAGAGTGATGAGGCCTCACACCTTCAATGTAGTGATTCCCCCAATCTTTCCTTTTGTATATTGCTTCCTTCCCCTGTCTGAAGTATTGGAGACGTAGACATTACTGAAACAATTCAATCTCTCGGGACAATCACAGCTTCTGGAAACAAATTAACACTTCAATCACCCAAAAAGCTGAATCTCCATTCAAACATCTCCCTCCCCATATCCTTGTAAATGTAAAGAGAACTCCCATTTCCCCAAAGCAGGAAGATATGAAATGGAATCACCGGAACCTCTCTATCAAAGATAGAAAGTTTCTTTTCTATAAAGTTTATTTATTAGTGTCACAAGTAGGTTCACATTAACACTGGAATAAAGTTACTGTGAAAATCCCCTAGTCCCCACACTCCGGCGCCTGTTCGGGTTACACTGAGGGAGAATTTAGCAGGGTCAATACACCCTAACCAGCACGTCTTTCAGATTGTGGGAGGAAACCGGAGCACCCGGAGGAAACCCACCCAGACACGGGGAGAACATACAGACTCCGCACAGACAGTGACCCAAGCTGGGAATCGAACCCGGGTCCCTGGAGATGTGTACACAAGAACATAAGAAATAGGAGCAGGAGTAGGCCATCTAGCCCTTCGCACACTCACACACACACACACACACGCACAGAGAAACACACACACACAAAGAGAAACACACACAGAGAGAAACACACACACACAAACAGAGAAACACAGACACACAAAGAGAGAAACACACACACACAGCAACACACACACACACAAAGCGAGAAACACACAGAAACACGCACGCAGAGAAACACACACACACTGAAACACGCACACACTGAAACACAGGCACACAAAGAGAGAAGCACAAACACACACACACACACACAAATAGAGAAATACACACACACAAACAGACACACAGAGAAACACACACACACACACACAAAGAGAGAGACACACACGCACACACAGAGAAACACACACGCACACACAGAGAAACACACACACGCACACAGAAACAGAGAGCGAGAGAAAGAGAAACACACGCACACACACACAGAGAAACACACACACAAAGAGAGAAACACACACAGACACACTGAAACACACATATACAAAGAGAGAAACACATACACACACAAAGAGAGAAACACACACAAAGAGAGAAACACACACACACAAAGAGACAAACACATACACACAAAGATAGAAACACACACACAAAGAGAGAAACACACACACAAAGAGAGGAACACGCACATACACAGAAACACACTAGCAGAGAAACACACACACAGGGAAACACACACACACAAATACACACACACAAAACACACGCACACAAAGAGAAACACACATGCACACAGACAGAAAAACACACACACACAGAGAAACACATACACACATACAGAGAAACACACACATATACAAAGAGAGAAACACACACACACACAAAGAGAGAAACACACACACACAAAGAGAGAAACACACACACACACAGAGGGAAATACACACACGCGCGCACACACACACACACACACACACACACACACACACACACACACACACACACACACACACACACACACAATTCAATGTCTTTTCCCAAAGGTAGGGGAGTCTAAAACTAGAGGGGATAGGTTTAAGGTGAGAGGGGAGAGATACAAAAGTGTCCAGAGGGACAAATTTTTTCACACAGAGGGTGGTGAGTGTCTGGAACAAGCTGCCAGAGGTAATAGTAGAGAGGGATACAATCTTGTCTTCTAAAAAATATTGAGACAGTTCCATGGGTAAGATGGGTCCAGAGGGATATGGGCCAAATGTGGGCCATTGGGATTAGCTTAGGGGTTAAAAAAGGGGCAGCATGGGCAAGTGGGGCCGAAGGGCCTGTTTCCATGCTGTAAACCTCTGTGGCTTTATGACTTACCCTCTCCCTCCCCCTGGTCTCTCTGCCTTCTCTCCTCACCCTCCACCACCCTCTCTCTCTGTATGTTAGTCTGTACGTCTTTATGTGTGTGTGTAATTCTTTCTGTGTGTGTGTATCTGTGTATCTCTCTTTGTGCGTGTGTTTCTCTCTCTTTGTGTGTGTGTTTCTCTCTTTGTGTGTATGTTTCAAAGAACAAAAACAGCCCGGGAAACAGGCCCTTCGGCCCAACGAGCCCACGCCGCCATTTTAACATTACCAATCCCCCCTCCACCCATGACCCTTATCTATGTTGTGTTTATGTGTGTGTGTGTGTGTGTGTGTTTCTCTGTATGTGTTTCTGTGTTTGTGTGTTTTTTTTCTCTTTGTGTGCTTTTTTTTCTCTGTGTGTGTGTGTTTCTCTCTTTGTGTGTTTGTGCTTCTGTGTGTGTGTGTGTGTGTGTGTGTGTGTGTGTGTTTTTCTCTTTATGTGCTTGTGTGTTTCTGTGTGTGTGTTTATCTGTTTGTGTGTTTGTGTTTCTCTCTTTGTGTGTGTCTGTTTTTTTTTCTCTTTATCTGCTTGTGTGTTTCTCTGTGTGTGTGTTTATCTGTGTGTGCGTGTGTTTCTCTCTTTTTGTGTGTGTGTGTGTGTGTGTGGTGTTTCTATCTTTGAGAAATAGGAAATAGGAGCAGGAGTAGGCCATCTAGCCCTTCACACACACACACAGTGTTTCTCTCTTTGTGTGGGTGTTTGTTTCACTCTGTGTTTCTCTATGTGCATCTGTGTTTCTGTGTGTGTTTGTTTCTCTCTTTGTGTGTGTTTCTCGTGTGTGTGTGTGTTTCTCCCTTTGTGTGTGTGTGTGTTTCTCTCTTTGTGTGTGTGTGTGTTTCTCTCTTTGTGTGTGTGCGTGTGTGTTTCTCTCTTTGTGTGTATGTGTGTGTGCTTCTCTCTTTGTGTGTGTGTGTTTCTGTTTGTGTGTGTGTGTTTCTCTGTGTGTGCGTGTGTGTTTCTCACTGTGTGTGTGTTCTCGCATTGTTTGTGTGTGTGTTTCTCTCTGTGTTTCTGTGTGTTTCTCTGTGTATGTCTGTGTTTCTGTGTGTGTGTGTTTCTGTGTGTGTGTGTGTGTGTGTGTGTTTCTCTCTTTGTTTGTGTGTGTGTTTTTTTTTCTCTTTGTGTCTCTGTGTTTCTCTCTTTGTGTGTGTTTGTGTGTGTGTGTGTATTTCTCTCTTTGAGTGCTTGTTTCTCTGTGTGTGTGCTTCTCTTTTGTGTGTGTGTTTGTGTGTGTGTGTGTGTTTCTCTCTTGTGTATCTGTTTGTATGTGTGTATTTTTCGGTGTGTGTGTGTATCTGTGTTTCTCTCTTTTTGTGTGTGTCTGTTTCTAGCTCTGTGTGTGTGTGTTTCTCTCTTTGTGTGTTTGTGCTCATCTATTTGTGTGCTTGTGTGCTTCTCTCTTTGTGTGTGCGTGTGTTTTATCTCTTTTTGTGTGTGTGTTTCTCTCTTTGTGTGTGTGTCTGTTCTCTTTATGTTGTTTTCTCTTTGTGTATGTGTCTTTCTTTCTCTTTGTGTGTCTGTTTCTCTCTTTGTGTGTGTGTTTCTCTCTCTTTGTGTGTGTGTTTCTCTCCATTTGTGTGTGTGTTTCTCTCTTTGTGTGTGTGTCTGTTCTCTTTATGTTGCTTTCTCTTTGTGTATGTGTCTTTCTCTCTCTTTGTGTGTCTGTTTCTCTCTTTGTGTGTGTGTTTGTTCTCTTTATGTTTTTTTCTCTTGTGTGTATGTGTCTTTCTCTCTCTTTGTGTGTGTCTTTCTCTCTTTGTGTGTGTGTTTCTCTCTTTGTGTGTGTGTTTCTCTCTTTGTGTGTGTGTATGTTTCTCTCTTTGTGTGTCTGTGTTTCTCTCTTTGCGTGTATGTGTTTCTCTCTTTGTGTGTGTTTCAGTGTGTGTGTGTTTCTCTCTGCCTGTGTGTGTGTTTCTCTGTCTGTGTTTGTGTGTGTGTTTTTTCTCCTTGTTTTTTTTTCTCTTTGTGTGTGTGTGTTTCTCTCTTTGTGTGTGTGTGTGTGTGTGTTTCTCGTTTCTCTGTGTGTGTGTGTTTTTCTTTGTGTGTGTGTGTCTGTGTGTGTGTTTCTCTTTTTCTGTGTGTGTGTGTGTTTCTCTCTTGTGTGTATGCATGTTTTTCTCTTTGTGTGTGTGTTTATGTATGTGTGTTTCTCTCTTTCTCTGTGTGTGTGTTTCTGTATGTGTATGTGTGTTTCTCTGTGTTTGTGTCCGTGTGTTTCTCTGTGTGTGTGTTTCTCTCTTTGTGTGTGTGTGTGTTTTTCTTCTTTGTGTTTTTTCTCTATGTGTGTATCTGTGTGTGTCTCTCTGTATCTGTGTGTCTCTCTCTCACTCTATCTGTATGTCTCTCAGTCTGTATCTGTTGTGTCTATCTCTCTCTGCATCTGTGTGTGTGTCACTCTCTCTCTGTATCTCTCTCTCCTTCTCTCTCTGTATCTGTGTGTCTCTCTCTGCATCTGTGTGTCTCTGTCTCTCTGTATCTGTGTGTGTCTCTCTCTTTGTATCTGTGTCTCTCGCTCTATCTGTATGTCTCCATCTCTCTGTATCTGTGTGTGTCTCTCTCTCTTTCTCTCTGTCTCTCTCTCTCTGTCTCTCATGTGTGACACTCTCTCTTTGCGTCTC
Organism: Carcharhinus amblyrhynchos; assembly: GCF_965287045.1. Lineage (NCBI taxonomy): Eukaryota > Metazoa > Chordata > Chondrichthyes > Carcharhiniformes > Carcharhinidae > Carcharhinus > Carcharhinus amblyrhynchos. The sequence continues at coordinate 164,593 of NW_027649981.1, forward strand.
TCTCTTTCACCCTCTGTGTCTCACTCTGTCTCTTTCTCTCTCTCTGGATGGGTATCTCTCTGTCTCTGGGTGTGTGTGTGTCTCTCTCTCTGTTTCTCTGCTTATCTCTCTGTATCTATGTCTCTCTCTCTATCTGTCTGTCTGTCTCTCTCTCTTTCTGTCTCTCTATCTGTGTCTCTCTGTCTGTATCTGTGTCTCCCCCTTTCACTCTGTATCTGTGCGTCTCTCTCTCTCTCTCTCTCTCTGTGTATCTGTCTCACTCTCAGCATCTCTGTCTCTCTCTCTCTGTGTCTGTGTGTCTCTCTCTGTGTCTGTGTGTGTCTCTCTCCCTCTCTGTCTGTCTGCCTTTCTCTGTATCTCTCTCTCGCTCTCTGTATATGTCTGCCTGTCTCTCTCTGTATCCGTGCCTGTGTCTCTCTCTCTCACTCTGTTGTGTGTGTCTCTCTCTGTCTCTGCGTGTGTGTGTCTCTGTATCTGTGTGTTTCTTTATATATGTGTCCCTCTCTGTATTTTTCTCTGTCTCTCTGTATCTGTTTGTCTCTGTCTCTGTATCACTGTGTCTCTGTATCTGTGTGTCCCTCTCTGTATTTCTCTCTGTGTCCCTCTGTTTCCACATCTGTGTGTCTGTCACTGTATTTCTCCCTGTGTTTCTCTCTTTCTGTCTGTATATGTGTGTCTCTCTGTATCTGTGTGTCTCTCTCTCTGTGTCTGTGTGTCTCTCTGTCTATCTCTCTCTGTATCTGTGTGTCTCTCTGTATCTGTGTGTCTCTGTATTCCGAAATTGCCCCTTAATTTCCCAAGTTGTGAAGGTTGGAGGGATTGTCCATGCTAAATTACCCCACAGATGGAGAGATGTGTGTGCCTCTCTCTCTTTGTGTGTGTCTATCTCTCTTTGAATGTGTGTGTTTTTGTGTTTGTCTGTGTGTGTGTATATGTGTGTGTCTCTCTCTCTGTCTCTCTCATTCTGCCTCTCTCTCTCTGTGTCTCTTGTATGTGTGTCCCTCTGTATCTATGTCTCTCTCTCTCTGTCTCTTTCTCTCCCTGTCTCTCTCTCTATCTATGTCTCTCTCTCTGTCTCTTTCTCTCTCTGTCTCTCTCTCTCTCCTTCCTCTCTCTCTCTATCTATGTCTCTCTCCTTGTCACTATCTCTCTCCCTCTTTGTGTGCATGTCTCTCTCTCTCTCTGTGTCTCTCTCTGCCTCTATCTCTCTCTCTCTCTGCATCTGTCTCTCTCTTTATATCTGGCTCTGTCTGTATCTATGTGTGTGTGTCTCTCTCTCTGCGTCTCTGTGTGTGTCTCTCTGTATCTGTGTGTGTCTTTCTCTATCTGTGTGTGTCTCACTGTATCTGAGTGTCTCTCTCTCTCACTCTGTCTGTATGTCTCCCTCTCTGTATCTGTTGTGTCTATCTCTCTCTGAATCTGTGTGTGTGTGTATCTCTCTCTCTGCATCTGTGTGTGCGTGTCTCTCTCTCTGTATCTGTGTGTGTGTTTGTCTCTGTATCTGTATCTGTGTGTGCGTGTCTCTCTCTCTCTGTATCTCTTTCTCTCTCTCTCTGTATGTGTGCGTCTCTCTGTATCTGTGTGTCTCTGTCTTTTTGTATCTGTGTGTCTCTGTAACTGTGTGTGTCTCTCTGTATCTGTGTGTCTCTGTCTTTTTGTATCTGTGTGTCTCTGTAACTGTGTGTGTCTCTCTCTGTATGTGTGTGTCTCTATGTATCTGTGTGTCTCTGTCTTTTTGTTTCTGTGTGTCTCTGTAACTGTGTGTGTCTCTCTCTGTATCTGTGTGTCTCTCTCTTTTTGTATCTGTGTGTCTCTCGCTCTACCTTTATGTCTCCATCTCTCTGTATCTGTGTGTGGCTCTATCTTTCTCTCTGTCTCTCTCTCTCTCTCACTCTCCCCCTGTCTCTCTCTTTCTCTCTCTGTCTCCCTCTCTCTCTGTCTCCCTCTCTCGGCCTCTGTATGTGTGACACTCTCTCTCTCTGCGTCTCTCTCTTTCACTCTCTGTGTCTCACTCTGTCTCTCTCTCTCTCTCTGGGTGGGTATCTCTCTGTCTCTGGGTGTGTCTCTCTCTGTCTCTGTCTCTCTGTTTATCTGTCTCTCTCTCTGTATCTGTGTCTCTCTCTGTCTCTCTATCTGTCTCTGTTTCTCTGTCTGTATCTGAGTCGCCCCTTTCACTCTGTATCTGTGTGTCTCTTTCTCTCTCTGTATCTGTCTCACTCTCAGCATCTCTGTCTCTCTCTCTCTGTGTCTGCGTGTGTCTCTTTCTGTGTTTGTCTCGCTCTGTGTCTGTGTGTGTGTCTCTCTCTGTATCTGTGTGTGTCTCTCTCCCTCTCTGTCTGTCTGTCTTTCTCTGTATCTGTCTCTCTCTCTCTGTATCTGTCTGTCTGTCTCTCTCAGTATCTGTGTCTATGTCTCTCTCTCTCACTCTGTTGTGTGTGTCTGTCTCTCTGTCTCTGTGTGTGTGTCTCTCTCTTTGACACTCTGTATCTGTGTCTCTCTGTATCTGTGTGTTTCTTTATATATGTGTCCCTCTCTGTATTTTTCTCTGTCTCTCTGTATCTGTTTGTCTCTGTCCCTGTATCACTGTGTCTCTGTATCTGTGTGTCCCTCTCTGTTTTTCTCTCTGTGTCTCTCTGTTTCCACGTCTGTGTGTCTATCACTGTATTTCTCCCTGTGTTTCTCTCTTTCTGTCTGTATATGTGTGTCACTCTGTATCTGTGTGTCTCTCTCTCTGTATGTGTGTGTGTTTCTCTCTTTGTGTGTGTGTGTGTTTCTCTCTGTGTGCATGTGTTTCTGTGTGTGTTCTCTTTGTGTTTGTCTCTTTGTGCATCTGTGTTTCTCTCTTTGTGTTTGTGTGTGTTTGCGTGTGTGTTTCTCTTTCTATGTGTGTGTGTGTGTCTCTCGCTTTGTGTGTGCGTGTGCTTCTCTCTGTGTCTTTCTGTGTGTGTGTGTTTCTGTATGTGTGTGCTTGTGTTTCTGTGTGTGTGTGTTTCTCTCTTTGTGTGTGTGTGTTTCTCTCTTTGTTTGTGTGTGTGTGTCTTTTTTTTCTCTTTGTGTCTCTTGTGTTTCTCTATTTGTGTGTGTTTGTGTGTGTGTGTGTATTTCTCTCTTGTGTATCTGTTTGTATGTGTGTATTTTTCTGTGTGTGTGTGTGTGTATCTGTGTTTCTCTCTTTTTGTGTGTGTCTGTTTCTAACTCTGTGTGTGTGTGTTTCTCTCTTTGTGTGTTTGTGCTCATCTATTTGTGTGTGTGTGTGTTTCTCTCTTTGTGTGTGTGTGTGTTTCTCTCTTTGTGTGTGTGTGTGTTTCTCTCTTTGTGTGTGCGTGTGTTTCTCTCTTTGTGTGTGCGTGTGTTTCTCTCTTTGTCTGTGTGTGTGTTTCTCTCTTTGTGTGTTTGTGCTCATCTATTTGTGTGTGTGTGTGTTTCTCTCTTTGTGTGTGCGTGTGTTTCTCTCTTTGTGTGTGTGTGTGTTTCTCTCTTTGTGTGTGCGTGTGTTTCTCTCTTTGTGTGTGTGTGTTTCTCTCAAATGTTACTCCCAAACTGTCACCCCCACAGGATCCACATTTCTGTACAATGTGAGTGAATTGTAAACTCAGTGAGTTCAGGTTCAATGTTTAAAATAACCAGGCCCTTTTCTGTGGCTGCTTTGGGGAATGTCAGTGGGATGTAGTTTCCAGGCAAGTGTGAACAATTGTATTGGGGAATCATTGGAAGCAGTTTCCATTGAGAGCTTCCTGCATTCTGGAAATGTGTGGGATTTATTCAGAGATAGGAAATGGATGGGTGAATAAAGGGGACAGTTCTTTGTTAATGACATTAGATTGTGAGCTTTGAAGATTCCCCAGTTCCATGAGTTCAAAGACAGGAAGGATTAAGCAATCTTCATCGTTCAAATTCTTCAGATAAGTTTCAAAGTGAGTGAGAGACAGAATACACAAACTCTGAGACAGAGAGAGACACACCTGTATTCACAGCTTCAACTCCATGTTGCTGAACAATCTGAGTTCTGTTTGTTCTCTCCTTAAAATAAATCTAAAAATCTGCAACGAAAAATTCCCTGGACAGAGCAGAGGGAATTGTACTCTGTGTCCTGTATTTGGGTTGGAAGTGTTTGATGAGCAGGCGTTGGCACAGTGGTTGGCACTGCTGCCTCCCAGCGCCAGGGACCGGGGTTCAATCCCAGCCCTGGGTCACTGTCTGTACGGAGATTCTCCCCGTGTCTGCGTGGGTTTCCTCCGGGTGCTCCGGTTTCCTCTCCCAGGCCCCAGATCTGCAGGTTCGGTGAATTGGCCGTGCTAAACTGTCCCTGATTGTCAGGGGATGTGTAGGTTAGGGGGGATTAGCCAGGAAAGTAAACCTTCCCCGGATCCTTTTTGCCCCAAGTGCTGTATCTAACAGCCCCTGGGAAACATTCAATGTTTTGACCTCAACTACTTTCTGTGTTGGTGAATTCCACAGGCTGACCCCTCTCTGGGTGAAGAGATTTCTCCTCATCTCTGTCCTAAACCGTCTCCCCTGTATCCTCAGACTGTGAGCCCTGGTTCTGGACACCCCCACCACCGGGATCATCCTTCTGGCACCTACCCTGTCTGGTCCTGTTAGAATTTTATTGATTTCGATGAGATCGCCCCCTCACTCTTCTGATCTCCAGTGAATACAATCCGAACCCCCTCAATCTCTCCTCATTCGTCAGTCCCTCCATCCCAGGAATCCGTCTGGTAAACCTTCTCCGGGCTCCCTCTGGAGCAAGAACATCCTTCCTCAGATACAGAGAGCCAAACTGTCCACAATATTCGGGCTGTGGTCTCACCAAGGCCCTGTCTAATTGCAGCAAGAGCCTGTTCCTGTTCTCCAATCCTCTCGCTATGGAGGCCAACATCCCGTTGGCCTTTTCCCCAGCCTCCTGCCCCTGCGTGCTTGCCTCCAGCGATTGGTGTGTGAGGGACACCCAGGTCTCCTTGTACATTCCCCGCTCCTCATTTATGGCCATTCAGACAGTAATCCGCCTCCCCCTTTCTGCTCCCAAAGTGGAGAACCTCACATTTGCCGCTTAATACCTCCCTTTCCCCCATTAGGATCATTCCTAAAACCAATCACTTTTCACCAAATCTGTGGGGCGTCTGTCCCTAAACTCGCCTGTGACTCAATTTTTCACTCTTGGTTCCTGTGAAGCATCTCAGGGACAATTCTGTTCAAGGTGCTACATAAATGCAAATTGTTGTTGTTGTGTGTGAGTGTCAGCGTCCGTCCATGTCCGGGACACTGTAGGTTACAGAGAATGGTTCACTCTGGTCTGTGACTGTCCATCTCGTGTGTGTCTCAGTGTCAGCTCTGTAACACGCACAGCACAATCCCATCCTGTTTCTGTCTCTCTGTCTCTGTCTCTGTCTCTGGATCTCTCCCTCTCTCTCTCTCTGAAGAATGCTTTCTATGGGGCATCTGTAAAAAATGGGGAGAGTTGTAGCTGACATGTCAAATTCCCTCAGTCTTCTGAGAAAGTAGTGGCGTTGGTGAGGCTTTCTTAACCATAGTTTTGTGTGGAGGGACTAGGACAGGTTGTTGGGGATCTGGACACCTAAAAACTTGAAGCTCTCGATGTGCGGGTTAGGTGGAGTGGATGTGCTAAATTTGTCGGGGGATTAAATATGTGGGGTTATGGGGATAGGAGCTGGGTGATTTTGGTGACAATACAGCCTCAATGGGCTGAATGGCCTCTTTCTGCACTGTTGGGATTCTATGAACACTGCGTGACCCTCTCCATCTCAATCACTTCCTCTCTCTCTGTAACTCTCTCTCTCTGTAACTCTCTCTCTCTAACCCTCTCTCTCTCTGTAACCCACTCTCTGTAACCCTCTCTCTGTAACCCTCTCTCTCTGTGACCCTCTCTCTCTGTGACCCTCTCTCTCTGTCACCCTCTCTCTCTGTGACCCTCTCTCTCTGTGACCCTCTCTCTCTGTAACCCTCTCTCTGTAACTCTCTCTCTCTGTGACACTCTCTCTCTGTGACCCTCTCTCTCTGTGACCCTCTCTCTCTGTGTAACTCTCTCTCTCTGTAACCCTCTCTCTGTGTAACCCTCTCTCTGTGTAACTCTCTCTCTGTAACCCTCTCTGTGTAACTCTCTCTCTCTGTAACCTTCTCTCTCTGTAACCCTCTCTTTCTGTAACCCTCTCTTTCTGTAACCCTCTCTTTCTGTAACTCTCTCTCTCTGTAACCCTCTCTCTCTGTGTAACTCTCTCTCTGTGTAACTCTCTCTCTGTGTAACCCTCTCTCTCTGTAACCCTCTCTCTCTGTGTAACCCTCTCTCTCTGTGTAACCCTCTCTCTCTCTGTAACTCTCTCTCTCTGTAACCCTCTCTCTCTGTAACCCTCTCTCTCTGTAACCCTCTCTCTCTGTGTAACCCTCTCTCTCTGTGTAACCCTCTCTCTCTGTAACCCTCTCTCTGTGTAACCCTCTCTCTCTGTAACCCTCTCTCTCTGTAACCCTCTCTCTCTGTTATTCTCTCTCTCTGTAACCCTCTCTCTCTGTAACTCACTCTCTGGAACTCTCTCTCTGTGTAACTCTCTCTCTGTGTAACTCTCTCTCTGTGTAACTCTCTCTCTCTGTAACCCTCTCTCTGTGTAACCCTCTCTCTGTGTAACTCTCTCTCTGTAACCCTCTCTGTGTAACTCTCTCTCTCTGTAACCCTCTCTTTCTGTAACCCTCTCTTTCTGTAACCCTCTCTTTCTGTAACTCTCTCTCTCTGTAACCCTCTCTCTCTGTGTAACTCTCTCTGTGTAACTCTCTCTCTGTGTAACTCTCTCTCTCTGTAACCCTCTCTCTGTGTAACCCTCTCTCTCTGTAACCCTCTCTCTCTGTGTAACCCTCTCTCTCTGTGTAACCCTCTCTCTCTGTAACCCTCTCTCTGTGTAACCCTCTCTCTCTGTAACCCTCTCTCTCTGTAACCCTCTCTCTTTGTTACTCTCTGTCTCTGTAACTCTCTCTCTCTGTAACCCTCTCTTTCTGTAACCCTCTCTTTCTGTAACTCTCTCTCTCTGTAACCCTCTCTCTCTGTAACCCTCTCTCTCTGTAACCCTCTCCCTCTGTAACCCTCTCTCTCTGTAACTCTCTCTCTCTGTAACCCTCTCTCTCTGTAACCTTCTCTCTGTGTGACCCTCTCTCTCTGTGACCCTCTCTCTCTGTGACCTTCTCTCTCTGTGACCCTCTCTCTCTGTAACCCTCTCTCTCTGTAACCCTCTCTCTCTGTAACTCTCTCTCTCTGTAACCCTCTCTCTGTAACTGTCTCTCTCTGTAACTCTCTCTCTTTCTAACTCTCTCTCTCTGTAACTCACTCTCTCTGTAACTCACTCTCTCTGTAACTCTCTCTCTCTGTAACTCACTCTCTCTGTGACCCTCTCTCTCTGTGACCCTCTCTCTCTGTAACCCTCTCTCTCTGTAACCCTCTCTCTCTGTAACTCACTCTCTCTGTAACCCTCTCTCTCTGTAACCCTCTCTCTCTGTGTAACTCTCTCTCTGTGTAACTCTCTCTCTCTGTAACTCTCTCTCTCTGTAACCCTCTCTCTGTGTAACTCTCTCTCTGTAACCCTCTCTGTGTAACTCTCTCTCTCTGTAACCCTCTCTTTCTGTAACCCTCTCTTTCTGTAACTCTCTCTCTCTGTAACCCTCTCTCTCTGTAACCCTCTCTCTCTCTGTGTAACTCTCTCTCTCTGTAACCCTCTCTCTGTGTAACCCTCTCTCTCTGTAACCCTCTCTCTCTGTGTAACCCTCTCTCTCTGTGTAACCCTCTCTCTCTGTGTAACCCTCTCTCTCTGTAACCCTCTCTCTGTGTAACCCTCTCTCTGTGTAACTCTCTCTCTGTAACCCTCTCTGTGTAACTCTCTCTCTCTGTAACCCTCTCTTTCTGTAACGCTCTCTTTCTGTAACCCTCTCTTTCTGTAACCCACTCTCTCTGTAACCCTCTCTCTCTGTGTAACTCTCTCTCTCTGTAACTCTCTCTCTCTGTAACCCTCTCTCTCTGTAACCCTCTCTCTCTGTAACCCTCTCTCTCTGTAACCCTCTCTCTGTGTAACCCTCTCTCTCTGTAACCCTCTCTCTCTGTAACCCTCTCTCTCTGTTATTCTCTCTCTCTGTAACCCTCTCTCTCTGTACCTCACTCTCTGGAACTCTCTCTCTGTGTAACTCTCTCTCTGTGTAACTCTCTCTCTGTGTAACTCTCTCTCTCTGTAACCCTCTCTCTGTGTAACCCTCTCTCTGTGTAACTCTCTCTCTGTAACCCTCTCTGTGTAACTCTCTCTCTCTGTAACCTTCTCTCTCTGTAACCCTCTCTTTCTGTAACCCTCTCTTTCTGTAACCCTCTCTTTCTGTAACCCTCTCTTTCTGTAACTCTCTCTCTCTGTAACCCTCTCTCTCTGTGTAACTCTCTCTCTGTGTAACTCTCTCTCTGTGTAACTCTCTCTCTGTGTAACCCTCTCTCTCTGTAACCCTCTCTCTCTGTGTAACCCTCTCTCTCTGTGTAACCCTCTCTCTCTCTGTAACTCTCTCTCTCTGTAACCCTCTCTCTCTGTAACCCTCTCTCTCTGTAACCCTCTCTCTCTGTGTAACCCTCTCTCTCTGTGTAACCCTCTCTCTCTGTAACCCTCTCTCTGTGTAACCCTCTCTCTCTGTAACCCTCTCTCTCTGTAACCCTCTCTCTCTGTTATTCTCTCTCTCTGTAACCCTCTCTCTCTGTAACTCACTCTCTGGAACTCTCTCTCTGTGTAACTCTCTCTCTGTGTAACTCTCTCTCTCTGTAACCCTCTCTCTGTGTAACCCTCTCTCTGTGTAACTCTCTCTCTGTAACCCTCTCTGTGTAACTCTCTCTCTCTGTAACCCTCTCTTTCTGTAACCCTCTCTTTCTGTAACCCTCTCTTTCTGTAACTCTCTCTCTCTGTAACCCTCTCTCTCTGTGTAACTCTCTCTGTGTAACTCTCTCTCTGTGTAACTCTCTCTCTCTGTAACCCTCTCTCTGTGTAACCCTCTCTCTCTGTAACCCTCTCTCTCCGTGTAACCCTCTCTCTCTGTGTAACCCTCTCTCTCTGTAACCCTCTCTCTGTGTAACCCTCTCTCTCTGTAACCCTCTCTCTCTGTAACCCTCTCTCTTTGTTACTCTCTGTCTCTGTAACTCTCTCTCTCTGTAACCCTCTCTTTCTGTAACCCTCTCTTTCTGTAACTCTCTCTCTCTGTAACCCTCTCTCTCTGTAACCCTCTCTCTCTGTAACCCTCTCCCTCTGTAACCCTCTCTCTCTGTAACTCTCTCTCTCTGTAACCCTCTCTCTCTGTAACCTTCTCTCTGTGTGACCCTCTCTCTCTGTGACCCTCTCTCTCTGTGACCTTCTCTCTCTATGACCCTCTCTCTCTGTAACCCTCTCTCTCTGTAACCCTCTCTCTCTGTAACTCTCTCTCTCTGTAACCCTCTCTCTGTAACTGTCTCTCTCTGTAACTCTCTCTCTTTCTAACTCTCTCTCTCTGTAACTCACTCTCTCTGTAACTCACTCTCTCTGTAACTCTCTCTCTCTGTAACTCACTCTCTCTGTGACCCTCTCTCTCTGTGACCCTCTCTCTCTGTAACCCTCTCTCTCTGTAACCCTCTCTCTCTGTAACTCACTCTCTCTGTAACCCTCTCTCTCTGTAACCCTCTCTCTCTGTGTAACTCTCTCTCTGTGTAACTCTCTCTCTCTGTAACTCTCTCTCTCTGTAACCCTCTCTCTGTGTAACTCTCTCTCTGTAACCCTCTCTGTGTAACTCTCTCTCTCTGTAACCCTCTCTTTCTGTAACCCTCTCTTTCTGTAACTCTCTCTCTCTGTAACCCTCTCTCTCTGTAACCCTCTCTCTCTCTGTGTAACTCTCTCTCTCTGTAACCCTCTCTCTGTGTAACCCTCTCTCTCTGTAACCCTCTCTCTCTGTGTAACCCTCTCTCTCTGTGTAACCCTCTCTCTCTGTGTAACCCTCTCTCTCTGTAACCCTCTCTCTGTGTAACCCTCTCTCTGTGTAACTCTCTCTCTGTAACCCTCTCTGTGTAACTCTCTCTCTCTGTAACCCTCTCTTTCTGTAACGCTCTCTTTCTGTAACCCTCTCTTTCTGTAACCCACTCTCTCTGTAACCCTCTCTCTCTGTGTAACTCTCTCTCTCTGTAACTCTCTCTCTCTGTAACCCTCTCTCTCTGTAACCCTCTCTCTCTGTGTAACCCTCTCTCTCTGTGTAACCCTCTCTCTCTGTGTAACCCTCTCTCTCTGTAACCCTCTCTCTGTGTAACCCTCTCTCTCTGTAACCCTCTCTCTCTGTAACCCTCTCTCTCTGTTATTCTCTCTCTCTGTAACCCTCTCTCTCTGTACCTCACTCTCTGGAACTCTCTCTCTGTGTAACTCTCTCTCTGTGTAACTCTCTCTCTGTGTAACTCTCTCTCTCTGTAACCCTCTCTCTGTGTAACCCTCTCTCTGTGTAACTCTCTCTCTGTAACCCTCTCTGTGTAACTCTCTCTCTCTGTAACCTTCTCTCTCTGTAACCCTCTCTTTCTGTAACCCTCTCTTTCTGTAACCCTCTCTTTCTGTAACTCTCTCTCTCTGTAACCCTCTCTCTCTGTGTAACTCTCTCTCTGTGTAACTCTCTCTCTGTGTAACTCTCTCTCTGTGTAACCCTCTCTCTCTGTAACCCTCTCTCTCTGTGTAACCCTCTCTCTCTGTGTAACCCTCTCTCTCTCTGTAACTCTCTCTCTCTGTAACCCTCTCTCTCTGTAACCCTCTCTCTCTGTAACCCTCTCTCTCTGTGTAACCCTCTCTCTCTGTGTAACCCTCTCTCTCTGTAACCCTCTCTCTGTGTAACCCTCTCTCTCTGTAACCCTCTCTCTCTGTAACCCTCTCTCTCTGTTATTCTCTCTCTCTGTAACCCTCTCTCTCTGTAACTCACTCTCTGGAACTCTCTCTCTGTGTAACTCTCTCTCTGTGTAACTCTCTCTCTGTGTAACTCTCTCTCTCTGTAACCCTCTCTCTGTGTAACCCTCTCTCTGTGTAACTCTCTCTCTGTAACCCTCTCTGTGTAACTCTCTCTCTCTGTAACCCTCTCTTTCTGTAACCCTCTCTTTCTGTAACCCTCTCTTTCTGTAACTCTCTCTCTCTGTAACCCTCTCTCTCTGTGTAACTCTCTCTGTGTAACTCTCTCTCTGTGTAACTCTCTCTCTCTGTAACCCTCTCTCTGTGTAACCCTCTCTCTCTGTAACCCTCTCTCTCTGTGTAACCCTCTCTCTCTGTGTAACCCTCTCTCTCTGTAACCCTCTCTCTGTGTAACCCTCTCTCTCTGTAACCCTCTCTCTCTGTAACCCTCTCTCTTTGTTACTCTCTGTCTCTGTAACTCTCTCTCTCTGTAACCCTCTCTTTCTGTAACCCTCTCTTTCTGTAACTCTCTCTCTCTGTAACCCTCTCTCTCTGTAACCCTCTCTCTCTGTAACCCTCTCCCTCTGTAACCCTCTCTCTCTGTAACTCTCTCTCTCTGTAACCCTCTCTCTCTGTAACCTTCTCTCTGTGTGACCCTCTCTCTCTGTGACCCTCTCTCTCTGTGACCTTCTCTCTCTATGACCCTCTCTCTCTGTAACCCTCTCTCTCTGTAACCCTCTCTCTCTGTAACTCTCTCTCTCTGTAACCCTCTCTCTGTAACTGTCTCTCTCTGTAACTCTCTCTCTTTCTAACTCTCTCTCTCTGTAACTCACTCTCTCTGTAACTCACTCTCTCTGTAACTCTCTCTCTCTGTAACTCACTCTCTCTGTGACCCTCTCTCTCTGTGACCCTCTCTCTCTGTAACCCTCTCTCTCTGTAACCCTCTCTCTCTGTAACTCACTCTCTCTGTAACCCTCTCTCTCTGTAACCCTCTCTCTCTGTGTAACTCTCTCTCTGTGTAACTCTCTCTCTCTGTAACTCTCTCTCTCTGTAACCCTCTCTCTGTGTAACTCTCTCTCTGTAACCCTCTCTGTGTAACTCTCTCTCTCTGTAACCCTCTCTTTCTGTAACCCTCTCTTTCTGTAACTCTCTCTCTCTGTAACCCTCTCTCTCTGTAACCCTCTCTCTCTCTGTGTAACTCTCTCTCTCTGTAACCCTCTCTCTGTGTAACCCTCTCTCTCTGTAACCCTCTCTCTCTGTGTAACCCTCTCTCTCTGTGTAACCCTCTCTCTCTGTGTAACCCTCTCTCTCTGTAACCCTCTCTCTGTGTAACCCTCTCTCTGTGTAACTCTCTCTCTGTAACCCTCTCTGTGTAACTCTCTCTCTCTGTAACCCTCTCTTTCTGTAACGCTCTCTTTCTGTAACCCTCTCTTTCTGTAACCCACTCTCTCTGTAACCCTCTCTCTCTGTGTAACTCTCTCTCTCTGTAACTCTCTCTCTCTGTAACCCTCTCTCTCTGTAACCCTCTCTCTCTCTGTAACTCTCTCTCTCTGTAACTCTCTCTCTCTGTAACCCTCTCTCTGTAACCCTCTCTCTCTGTAACTCTCTCTCTCTGTAACTCACTCTCTCTGTGACCCTCTCTCTCTGTGACCCTCTCTCTCTGTGACCCTCTCTCTCTGTGACCCTCTCTCTCTGTAACTCACTCTCTCTGTAACCCTCTCTCTCTGTAACCCTCTCTCTCTGTGTAACTCTCTCTCTCTGTAACTCTCTCTGTAACTCTCTCTCTCTGTAACCCTCTCTCTCTGTAACCCTCTCTCTGTTACTCTCTCTCTCTGTAACTCTCTCTCTCTGAAACCCTCTCTCTCTGTAACCCTCTCTCTCTGTAACCCTCTCTCTCTGTGTAACCCTCTCTGTCGGAACTCTCTCTCTCTGTAACCCTCTCTCTCTGTGTAACCCTCTCTCTCTGAAACCCTCTCTCTGTGTAACCCTCTCTCTCTGTAACCCTCTGTCTCTGTGTAACCCTCTCTCTCTGTGTAACCCTCTCTCTCTGTGTAACCCTCTCTCTCTGAAACCCTCTCTCTGTGTAACCCTCTCTCTGTGTAACCCTCTCTCTCTGTAACCCTCTCTCTCTGTAACCCTCTCTCTCTGTTACTCTCTCTCACTCTATCCTGTATCTCTCTCTCTCTGTTACTCTCTCTCACTCTATCCTGTATCTCTCTCTCTCTCTCTGTTACTCTCTCTCTCTATCCTGAATCACTCTCTCTCTGTTACTCAAACTCTATCCTGTCTCTCTCTCTCTGTTACTCTCTCTCACTCTATCCTGTATCTCTCTCTCTATGTTACTCTCTCTCACTCTATCCCGTATCTCTCTCTCCATCTCTGTTTCTCTCTCTCTATCCCGTATCTCTCTCTCTGTTACTCTCTCTCTATCCTCTCTCTCTAGCTCTCTGTCTCTCTCTCTGTCTCTCTCTCTCTATCCTCTCTCTCTCTCTCTCTCTCTCTGTTACTCTCTCTCTATCCTCTCTCTCTCTCTCTCATGTCTCTCTCTTCGTTACACCCTCTCTCTATCCTCTCTCTGTTACTCGCTCTCTATATCCTGTCTCCTTCTCTGTTACTCTCTCTCTCTATCCTCTCTCTCTCTCTGTTAATCTCTCTTTCTATCCTGTCTCTCTCGCTCTGTTAGGATACTCTCTCTCTCTCTGTCCTCTCACTCTCTATCCTCTCTCTCTCTCTGTTACTCTCTCTCTCTCTTTCTCTCTCTGTTACTCTCTCTCTCTATCCTCGCTCTCTCTATCCTCTCTCTCTCTCTGTTACTCTCTCTCTATATATCCTGTCTCTCTCTCTCTCTCTGTCTCTCTGTTACTCTCTCTCTCTTTCCTGTCTCTCTCTCTTTCTCTCTCTGTTACTCTCTCTCTCTGTGTTACTCTCCCCCTCTATCCTCTCTGTCTCTCTGTTACTCTCTCTCTATCCTGTCTCTCTCTGTCTCTCTGTTACTCTCTCTATCCTGTCTCTCTCTCTCTGTCTCTGTTACTCTCTCTCTGTCTCTCTCTCTCTGTTACTCTCTCTCTCTATATCCTGTCTCTCTCTCTCTCTCTATCCTCTCTCTCTCTGTTACTCTCTCTCCCAATCCTGTCTCTCTCTCTCTGTTACTCTCTCTCTCTCTATCCTGTCTCTCTCTCTCTGTTACTCTCCCCCTCTATCCTCTCTCTCTCTCTGTTACTCGCTCTCTTTATCCTCTTTCTCTCTGTCTATCTGTTACTCTCTCTCCCAATCCTGTCTCTCTCTCTCTGTTACTCTCTCTCTCTCTGTTACTCTCTCTATATCCTGTCTCTCTCTCTCTGTTACACTCTCTCTATCCTGTCTCGCTCTCTGTCTCTCTCTCTCTGTTACACTCTCTCTATCCTGTCTCGCTCTCTCTCTCTCTGTTACTCTCCCTCTCTATCCTTTCTCTCTCTCTCTGTTACTCTCTCTCTATCCTCTCTCTCTCTCTCTGTTACTCTCTCTCTATCCTCTCTCTCTCTCTCTGTTACTCTCTCTCTATCCTGTCTCTCTCCCTCTGTTACTCTCTCTCTCCATCCTGTCACTGTCTCTCTCTCTCTGTCTCTCTCTCTCTCTCTATCCTGTCTGTTACTCTCTCTCTCTATCCTGTCTCTCTCTCTCCGTTACTCTCTCTCTCTTTCCTCTCTCTCTCTCTCCGTTACTCTCTCTCTCTATCCTGCTGCTCTCTCTCTGTCTGTCTGTTACTCTCCCTCTCTATCCTCTCTCTCTGTGTTACTCTCTCTATCTATCCTGTCTCTCTCTCTCTGTCTCTCTCTCTCTCTATCCTGTCTCTGTTACTCTCTCTCTCTGTTACTCTCTCTCTCTATCCTGTCTCTCTCTCTCTGTTACTTTCTCTGTCTCTGTTACACACTCTCTCTCTCTAACCTGTCTCTCTCTCTCTCTGTCTCTCTCTCTCTCTCTCTATCCTGTCTCTCTCTGTTACTCTCACTCTATCCTGTCTCTCTCTCTCTGTCTCTCTCTTTGTCTCTCTCTCTCTCTCTATCCTGTCTCTCTCTCGCTCTCTCTGTTACTCTCTCACTCTATCCTGTCTGTCTCTCTTTGTCTCTCTCTCTGTCTCTCTCTCTCTGTCTCTATCCTGTCTCTCTCTCTGTTACTCTCTCTCTCTATCCTCTCTCTCTCTGTTACTCTCTCTCTCTATCCTCTCTCTCTCTGTTACTCTCTCTCTCTACCCTGTCTCTCTCTCTCTCTCTCTCTCTCTGTTACTCTCTCTCTATCCTCTCTCTCTCTCTGTTACTCTCTCTCTCTGTTACTCTCTCCCTCTATCCTGTCTCTCTCTCTCTCTGTTACTTTCTCTCTCTCTGTTACACACTCTCTCTCTATAACCTGTCTCTCTCTCTCTGTCTCTGTCTGTGTCTCTCTCTCTCTCTGTCACTCTCACTCTATCCTGTCTCTCTCTCTCTGCCTCTCTCTTTGTCTCTCTCTCTCTCTATCCTGTCTCTCTCTCGCGCTCTCTCTCTGTTACTCTCAAGGCCCAGATTGTAATAACTGAGAGAGGTTTAGGGCAGAGATTACTGATACAAAGCCCAGATTGTAATAACTGAGAGAGGTTTAGGGTAGAGATTACTGATACTATCCCAGATTGTAATAACTGAGAAAGGTTGAGGGCAGAGATTACTGATACAAGGCCCAGATTGTAATAACTGAGAGAGGTTTAGGGCAGAGATTACTGATACAAGGCCCAGATTGTAATAACTGAGCAAGGTTGAGGGCAGAGATTACTGATACAAGGCCCAGATTGTAATCGCTGAGAGAGGTTTACGGCAGAGATTACTGATACAAGGCCCAGATTGTAATCGCTGAGAGAGGTTTACGGCAGAGGTTACTGATACAAGGCCCAGATTGTAATAACCGTGAGAGACATGAACAGTGTGGATCGGGAGCAGCTGATCCCCCTAGTTGAAGGGTCAGTGATGAGGGGGACACAGGTTCAAGGTGAGGGATAGGAGGTTGAGGGGGGATGTGAGGAAGAACTGTTTGACCCAGAGGGTGGGGAGGGTCGGGAATGTGTTGCCTGGGAGGGGGGGGTAGAGGCAAGTTGTCTCACACCCTTTAAAAAGTCCCTGGATGATCACTGGGCCCATCATCACATTCAGGGCTGTGGGCCAAGTGCTGGGAAATGGGGTTGGGTGGGGATGTTAGGTGGTTCTGACGGGTCAGTACAGACTCGATGGGCCGAGGGGTCTCTCCTGCACTGTGGGAATCTGGGATTGTGTGATGGGGAAATGCTGGGATCTGGAATGTTGTGTCTGAGCCGGAGGGGGAAGGAGATTCCATCAGGAAGAGATTGAATGGGAAGCTGAGGGGAAAATATTGACAGGGTTACGGGGACTGGGAATAGTCAAACTGCTCTTGCAGGCTCTCCATCCTGGATTGACGGGCTGAATGGCCTCCTGTGCTGTCCCCATTCTATGATTCACACACAAGTGACCCTCTGGGTGTCTATTAGAGCCCACTCATTCCTCCAGGATCAGTTCCAGCATTTCAAGCTCAGATCCCAGTACGTTATAGCTGGGGGCAGTGAGGAGTAAAACAGAAATAGGAATGAGTGTGTGAGAGTGTCGATGTGGTTATGTTTCTGTGTTTCTGTGTGTGTGAGGGGGAGATTCTAAGTGTCTGCACGTATTTCTGTGTGTGTGTGTGTGAGCTTGTGTGTCTCCCTGTGTGTGTGTGTGTGTGAGAGAGATTGTGTGTCTCCCTGTGTGTGAGCTTATGTGTCTGTGAGTGGTTGTGTGTTTCTGTATGTGTGTGTGTATGTCAACATGTGTTTCTGTGTGCCTGTGAGTGTGTGTGTGTCTCTGTGTCTGTGAGTGAATGTGTGTGTGTGTATGTCTGTCTCTCTGTGTCTGGGTGTGTGTGTGTATCTGTGTCTGTGTCTCTCTGTGAATATGTGTGTGTCTCTCTGTCTCTATGTGAGTGCCTCTGTGTTTGTGTCTGTGTGTGTGTGTGCATCTGTCTCTGTGTCAATGAGTGTGTGTGTGTGTGTGCATCTGTCTGTGTCAGAGTGTGTGTGTGCGTGTGCATCTGTCTCTGTGTCAATGTGTGTGTGTGCATCTGTCTGTGTCAATGAGTATGTATGTGTGTGTATCTGTCTCTGTGTCAATGTGTGTGTGTGTGTGTATCTGTCTCTGTGTCAATGTGTGTGTGTGTGTGTATCTGTCTCTGTGTCAATGTGTGTGTGTGTGTGTATCTGTCTCTGTGTCAATGTGTGTGTGTGTGTGTATCTGTCTCTGTGTCAATGTGTGTGTGTGTGTGTATCTGTCTCTGTGTCAATGTGTGTGTGTGTGTGTATCTGTCTCTGTGTCAGTGTGTGTGTGCATCTGTCTGTGTCAATGAGTGTGTGTGTTTATGCATCTGTGTTTGTGTCTGTGTGTGTGCATCTGTGCATCTGTCTCTGTCAATAAGTGTGTGTCTGTGCATGTGTGTGTGTGTGTCAGCATGTATGAGTGTTTAAATCTCAATTATGTGCAGTTTCAGGCCAAATGCCCCATTGAGCCTGCTCCCCCACTCAAACAGATCATGGTAAACACACACAGAGAAATATACAGGTAGTTTGGATGTATTTATTGACCTGTTAATGTGACTGAATGCTTCACATCCTGGTTTGCCATAGACACAAAAAATGAGACAGCATTGTAAGCAGTGTAGCTGGAAATATCAAATTGCAAAGAGTTTTTCATGTTTAGTAAATGGACAAAACTGGTGGTGATGTTTCAGAGCAGGGACATGTAAATTGACACAACTTAGATTGAAAAGGGATAGAACAACATACTTTAATAAATGATGAAAAGACAGAAACCGTGGAAGCTCCAAATGTCCCGATATTTCACAGCTGGATTCACACAATACACACAGCAATGTCTCTGATATAGTGGAACTGTTGGAAATGTGGTTCATCTCAGTGCGGAGGCTGCCTTCATGTTCCAGAGTTAATCTGATCACTCTCATCAAAACAGGATCCACATTTCTGTACAATGTGAGTGAATTGTAAACTCAGTGAGTTCAGGTTCAATGTTTAAAATAACCAGGCCCTTTTCTGTGGCTGCTTTGGGGAATGTCAGTGGGATGTAGTTTCCAGGCAAGTGTGAACAATTGTATTGGGGAATCATTGGAAGCAGTTTCCATTGAGAGCTTCCTGCATTCTGGTAATGTGTGGGATCTATTCAGAGATAGGAAATCAATGGGTGAATAAAGATGCAGTTTGATGTTAATTACATGAGACTGTCGGCTTTGAAGATTCCCCAGTTCCATGTGCTGAGAGACAGGAATGATTAAACAATGTCTACAATTCAAAGCCTTCAGGCAAGTGAAAAAGCAGGAGAACAACTGAATCCACAAACGCTGCCACAGACAGTATTCCAAGCTTCAACTTCATGTTTGAATGTGAAATAAACCCCAGGCCACACTGGGATGCTGAACTATTTGATTCCTGTTTTTTTTAAATAAAAATCTGTGCTGAAATATTCCTTGGACAGAGCAGAGGGAATTTGACTCTGGATTTAGCCCATTCCAGGATTTGTGTTGGGAACATTTGAGGAAGGGTGCAGATTAAACATTATTCCTAACCGCTGGAATTGAAGTTGGGGGCTGATTGAATCAAACATTGAAAACAATGAGGGAAAGGGAGAGGCTGATAAAGAACAAGTTTTTTCCTGCTGGTTGGGGATTCCAGGATTTGGGAATATTTGGGGGTTAGCCTCAGTTTGGAATTTGAGAATTGTAGGAATGAAAACATTGCCAGATGTGGTGTGGGGTTAGTTTGAAACAATCTTCTGCAAATGGCTATTGATGCTCAGACACCTGTTATTATTTTCAATCTGGGGTTTGATAGATTTCCCTTAGTCCAAAGGGGTAAAGAGAAAGAGAGTTTCGATCACAGATCAGCCAGGATCTTATTGAATATTGGAACAGGCTTTCAGGAAGATTGTTCCAGATTCCAAACACCCTGTTGGTGAAGTGACTTTCCACATTTCACTTCCCCATCATTTCCAATCTGGGCCCTCTAGTTCATCACCATCTCTTGAGAGGGAAGAGTTTCTCACTCTTTAACCTGTCCATAACTCTGAGGATCTTCAATTTCCTTGTCTGTATCTCTCTCTCTATCTGTGTCTCTCTGTCTGTAACTGTGTCTCTCTGTATCTGTCTCACTCAGCATCTCTGTCTGACTCTCTCTGTGTCTGTGTGTGTCTCTTTCTGTGTGTATCTCTCTCTCTCTGTATCTGTGTGTGTGTCTCTCTCTGTATCTGTGTGTGTCTCTCTCACTCTGTATCTGTGTGTGTCCCTCTCCGTCTCTGTCTGTCTTTCTCTGTATCTGTATTGTCTCTCTCTCTGTATCTGTCTGTCTGTCCCTCTATCAGTG
The DNA here is from genome assembly GCF_965287045.1 of Carcharhinus amblyrhynchos. Classification (NCBI taxonomy): domain Eukaryota; kingdom Metazoa; phylum Chordata; class Chondrichthyes; order Carcharhiniformes; family Carcharhinidae; genus Carcharhinus; species Carcharhinus amblyrhynchos. The sequence goes on from NW_027649981.1 coordinate 183,910, forward strand.
TCTGTGTCTCTCTCACACTCTGTTGTGTGTGTCTCTCTCTGTCTCTGTGTGTGTGTCTCTCTCTCTTTGTCAATCTGTCTCTCTGTATCTGTGTGTTTCTTTATATATGTGTCCCTCACTGTATTTTTCTCTGTATCTGTTTGTCTCTGTCTCTGTATCGCTGTGTCTCTGTATCGGTGTGTCCCTCTCTGTATTTCTCTCTGTGTCTCTCTGTTTCCACGTCTGTGTGTCTGTCACTGTATTTCTCCCTGTGTTTCTCTCTTTCTGTCTGTATATGTGTGTCACTCTGTATCTGTGTGTCTCTCTTTGTATTTCTCTTTGTGTCTCTCTGTTTCCACGTCTGTGTGTCTGTCACTGTATTTCTCCCTGTGCTTCTCTCTTTCTTTCTGTATATGTGTGTCACTCTGTATCTGTGTGTCTCTGTCTCTGTATCTTTGTGTCTCTCTGTGTCTCTCTCTCTGTATCTGTGTGTCTCTGTATTCCGAAATTGCCCCTTAAGTGTCCCAAGTTGTGAAGATTGGGGGGATTGGCCATGCTAAATTGCCCCAGAGATGGAGAGAGAGGGACACAGGGGAGCCCGAAACACTACAGAAACAGGAGAAAGGTTTGAAAATGGAGGAATGTTTCTTATCCATCTATAAAAATAACCCACTCTGACAGCAGTTCCATTTCACACTCTCTGCTCAGTCCTGTGTTGGGGGGGGTTTAGTGTGGGATCAGTGTTTGCTTTTCTCAAACCGCAGTGAGATTCCCAACAAGGGCAAGAGCTTTCAGTGTTTAAAAATGTAAAGATTACAAAACCAAAGCAGACAGAGAGTGATGAGGCCTCACACCTTCAATGTAGTGATTCCCCCAATCTTTCCTTTTGTATATTGCTTCCTTCCTCTGTCTGAAGTATTGGAGACGTAGACATTACTGAAACAATTCAATCTCTCGGGACAATCCCTGTAAACAGCTTCTGGAAACAAATTAACACTTTAATCACCGAAAAAGCTGAATCTCCATTCAAACATCTCCCTCCCCATATCCTTGTAAATGTAAAGAGAACTCCCATTTCCCCAAAGCAGGAAGATATGAAATGGAATCACCTGAACCTCTCTATCAAAGATAGAAAGTTTCTTTTCTATAAAGTTTATTTATTAGTGTCACAAGTAGGTTCACATTAACACTGGAATAAAGTTACTGTGAAAATCCCCTAGTCCCCACACTCCGGCGCCTGTTCGGGTTACACTGAGGGAGAATTTAGCAGGGTCAATACACCCTAACCAGCACGTCTTTCAGATTGTGGGAGGAAACCGGAGCACCCGGAGGAAACCCACCCAGACACGGGGAGAACATACAGACTCCGCACAGACAGTGACCCAAGCTGGGAATCGAACCCGGGTCCCTGGAGCTGTGTACACAAGAACATAAGAAATAGGAGCAGGAGTAGGCCATCTAGCCCTTCGCACACTCACACACACACACACGCACAGAGAAACGCACACACACAAAGAGAAACACACACAGAGAGAAACACACACACACAAAGAGAGAAACACACACACACAAAGAGAGAAACACACACACAGAGCAACACACACACAGATATACACACACAGACAAAGAGAGAAATACACACAAACACAAAGAGAGAAAGAAGACACACACACGAGAGAAACACACACACACAGCAACACACACACACACAAAGCGAGAAACACACAGAAACACGCACGCAGAGAAACACACACACTGAAACACGCACACACTGAAACACAGGCTCACAAAGAGAGAAGCACAAACACACACACACACACAAATAGAGAAATACACACACACAAACAGACACACAGAGAAACACACACACACAAAGAGAGAGACACACACGCACACACAGAGAAACACACACACGCACACAGAAACAGAGAGCGAGAGAAAGAGAAACACACGCACACACACACAGAGAAACACACACACAAAGAGAGAAACACACACAGACACACTGAAGCACACATATACAAAGAGAGAAACACATACACACACAAAGAGACAAACACACACACACAAAGAGAGAAACACACACACACAAAGAGAGAAACACACACACACAGAAACAGACAAACACATACACACAAAGAGAGAAGCACACACACAAAGAGAGAAACACACACACAAAGAGAGGAACACGCACATACACAGAAACACACTAGCAGAGAAACACACACAGGGAAACACACACACACAATAGCACACACACAAAACACACGCACACAAAGAGGAACACACATGCACACAGAGAGAAAAACACACACAAAGAGAGAAACACATACACACATACAGAGAAACACACACATATACAAAGAGAGAAACACGCACACACACACACAAAGAGAGAAACACACACACACACAGAAACACACACACACACACACACACACAGAAACACACACACACACAAAGAGAGAAACACACACACACACACACACACACACACAAAGAGAGAAACACACACACACAAAGAGAGAAACACACACACACACAAAGAGAGAAACACACACACACACAAAGAGAGAAACACACACACACACAGAGGGAAATACACACACGCGCGCACACACACACAAAGAAAGAAACACACACACACACACAAAGAGAGAAACACACACACAGAGGGAAATACACACACGCACACACACAGACACACAGACACACACACACTTCAATGTCTTTTCCCAAAGGTACGGGAGTCTAAAACTAGAGGGGATAGGTTTAAGGTCAGAGGGGAGAGATACAAAAGTGTCCAGAGGGACAATTTTTTCACACAGAGGGTGGTGAGTGTCTGGAACAAGCTGCCAAAGGTAATAGTAGAGAGGGATACAATCTTGTCTTCTAAAAAATATTGAGACAGTTCCATGGGTAAGATGGGTCCAGAGGGATATGGGCCAAATGTGGGCCATTGGGATTAGATTAGGAGTTAAAAAAGGGGCAGCATGGGCAAGTGGGGCCGAAGGGCCTGTTTCCATGCTGGAAACCTCTGTGACTTTATGACTTACCCTCTCCCTCCCCCTGGTCTCTCTGCCTTCTCTCCTCACCCTCCACCATCCTCTCTCTCTGTATGTTAGTCTGTACGTCTTTATGTGTGTGTGTAATTCTTTCTGTGTGTGTGTATCTGTGTTTCTCTCTTTGTGCGTGTGTTTCTCTCTCTTTGTGCGTGTGTTTCTCTCTTTGTGTGTGTGTGTGTTTCTCTCTTTGTGTGTGTGTGTGTTTCTCTCTTTGTGTGTATGTTTCAAAGAACAAAAACAGCCCGGGAAACAGGCCCTTCGGCCCAACGAGCCCACGCCGCCATTTTAACATTACCAATCCCCCCTCCACCCATGACCCTTATCTATGTTGTGTTTATGTGTGTGTGTGTGTGTGTGTTTCTCTGTATGTGTTTCTGTGTTTGTGTGTGTTTTTTTTCTCTTTGTGTGTTTTTTTTCTCTGTGTGTGTTTCTCTCTTTGTGTGTTTGTGCTTCTGTGTGTGTGTGTGTGTTTTTCTCTTTATGTGCTTGTGTGTTTCTGTGTGTGTGTTTATCTGTTTGTGTGTTTGTGTTTGTCTCTTTGTGTGTGTCTGTTTTTTTTTCTCTTTATGTGCTTGTGTGTTTGTGTGTGTGTGTGTTTATCTGTGTGTGTGGCGTTTCTCTCTTTGAGAAATAGGAAATAGGAGCAGGAGTAGGCCATCTAGCCCTTCACACACACACACAGTGTTTCTCTCTTTGTGTGGGTGTTTGTTTCACTCTGTGTTTCTCTATGTGTATCTGTGTTTCTGTGTGTGTTTGTTTCTCTCTTTGTGTGTGTTTCTCGTGTGTGTGTGTGTTTCTCCCTTTGTGCGTGTGTGTTTCTCTCTTTGTGTGTATGTGTGTGTGTGCTTCTCTCTTTGTGTGTGTGTGTTTCTGTTTGTGTGTGTGTGTTTCTCTGTGTGTGCGTGTGTGTTTCTCACTGTGTGTGTGTTCTCGCATTGTTTGTGTGTGTGTTTCTCTCTGTGTTTCTGTGTGTTTCTCTGTGTATGTCTGTGTTTCTGTGTGTGTGTGTTTCTGTGTGTGTGTGTGTGTGTTTCTCTCTTTGTTTGTGTGTGTGTCTTTTTTTCTCTTTGTGTCTCTGTGTTTCTCTATTTGTGTGTGTTTGTGTGTGTGTGTGTGTATTTCTCTCTTTGAGTGCTTGTTTCTCTTCGTGTGTGCTTCTCTTTTTGTGTGTTTCTCTTTTTGTGTCTTTTTGTGTGTTTCTGTGTGTGTGTGTGTTTCTCTCTTGTGTATCTGTTTGTATGTGTGTATTTTTCTGTGTGTGTGTATCTGTGTTTCTCTCTTTTTGTGTGTGTCTGTTTCTAGCTCTGTGTGTGTGTTTCTCTCTTTGTGTGTGCGTGTGTTTCTCTCTTTGTGTGTGTGTCTGTTCTCTTTATGTTGTTTTCTCTTTGTGTATGTGTCTTTCTTTCTCTTTGTGTGTCTGTTTCTCTTTTTGTGTGTGTGTTTCTCTCTCTTTGTGTGTGTGTTTCTCTCCATTTGTGTGTGTGTTTCTCTCTTTGTGTGTGTGTCTGTTCTCTTTATGTTGTTTTCTCTTTGTGTATGTGTCTTTCTTTCTCTTTGTGTGTCTGTTTCTCTTTTTGTGTGTGTGTTTCTCTCTCTTTGTGTGTGTGTTTCTCTCCATTTGTGTGTGTGTTTCTCTCTTTGTGTGTGTGTCTGTTCTCTTTATGTTGTTTTCTCTTTGTGTATGTGTCTTTCTCTCTCTTTGTGTGTCTGTTTCTCTCTTTGTGTGTGTGTTTGTTCTCTTTATGTTTTTTTCTCTTGTGTGTATGTGTCTTTCTCTCTTTGTGTGTGTGTTTCTCTCTTTGTGTGTGTGTGCGTTTCTCTCTTTGTGTGTCTGTGTTTCTCTCTTTGCGTGTATGTGTTTCTCTCTTTGTGTGTGTTTCAGTGTGTGTGTGTTTCTCTCTGCCTGTGTGTGTGTTTCTCTGTCTGTGTTTGTGTGTGTGCTTTTTCTCCTTGTTTTTTTTTCTCTTTGTGTGTGTGTGTTTCTCTCTTTGTGTGTGTGTGTGTGTTTCTCGTTTCTCTGTGTGTGTGTGTTTTTCTTTCTGTGTGTGTGTGTGTTTCTCTCTTTGTGTGTGTGTGTTTTTCTTCTTTGTGTTTTTTCTCTATGTGTGTATCTGTGTGTGTCTCTCTGTATCTGTGTGTCTCTCTCTCACACTCTATCTGTATGTCTCTCTGTCTGTATCTGTTGTGTCTATCTCTCTCTGCATCTGTGTGTGTGTCACTCTCTCTCTGTATCTCTCTCTCCTTCTCTCTCTGTATCTGTGTGTGTCTCTCTCTGTATCTGTGTGTCTCTCTCTGCATCTGTGTGTCTCTGTCTCTCTGTATCTGTGTGTGTCTCTCTCTTTGTATCTGTGTCTCTCGCTCTATCTGTATGTCTCCATCTCTCTGTATCTGTGTGTGTCTCTCTCTCTTTCTCTCTGTCTCTCTCTCTCTCTCTGTCTCTCATGTGTGACACTCTCTCTTTGCGTCTCTCTCTTTCACCCTCCGTGTCTCACTCTGTCTCTTTCTCTCTCTCTGGATGGGTATCTCTCTGTCTCTGGGTGTGTGTGTGTCTCTCTCTCTGTTTCTCTGCTCATCTCTCTGTATCTGTGTCTCTCTCTATCTGTCTGTCTGTCTCTCTCTCTTTCTGTCTCTCTATCTGTGTCTCTCTGTCTGTATCTGTGTCTCCCCCTTTCACTCTGTATCTGTGAGTCTCTCTCTCTCTCTCTCTCTGTGTATCTGTCTCACTCTCAGCATCTCTGTCTCTCTCTCTCTCTCTGTCTGTGTGTCTCTCTCTGTGTCTGTGTGTGTCTCTCTCCCTCTCTGTCTGTCTGTCTTTCTCTGTATCTCTCTCTCGCTCTCTGTATATGTCTGTCTGTCTCTCTCTGTATCCGTGCCTGTGTCTCTCTCTCACTCTGTTGCGTGTGTCTCTCTCTGTCTCTGCGTGTGTGTGTCTCTGTATCTGTGTGTTTCTTTATATATGTGTCCCTCTCTGTATTTTTCTCTGTCTCTCTGTATCTGTTTGTCTCTGTCTCTGTATCGCTGTGTCTCTGTATCTGTGTGTCCCTCTCTGTATTTCTCTCTGTGTCCCTCTGTTTCCACGTCTGTGTGTCTGTCACTGTATTTCTCCCTGTGTTTCTCTCTTTCTGTCTGTATATGTGTGTCTCTCTGTATCTGTGTGTCTCTCTCTCTGTGTCTGTGTGTCTCTCTGTCTCTCTCTCTCTGTATCTGTGTGTCTCTCTGTATCTGTGTGTCTCTGTATTCTGAAATTGCCCCTTAATTTCCCAAGTTGTGAAGGTTGGAGGGATTGTCCATGCTAAATTACCCCACAGATGGAGAGATGTGTGTGCCTCTCTCTCTTTGTGTGTGTCTATCTCTCTTTGAATGTGTGTGTTTTTGTGTTTGTCTGTGTGTGTGTATATGTGTGTGTCTCTCTCTCTGTCTCTCTCATTCTGCCTCAAACTGTCCACAATATTCGGGCTGTGGTCTCACCAAGGCCCTGTCTAATTGCAGCAAGAGCCTGTTCCTGTTCTCCCATCCTCTCGCTATGGAGGCCAACATCCCGTTGGCCTTTTCTCCAGCCTCCTGCCCCTGCGTGCTTGCCTCCAGCGATTGGTGTGTGAGGGACACCCAGGTCTCCTTGTACATTCCCCGCTCCTCATTTATGGCCATTCAGACAGTAATCCGCCTCCCCCTTTCTGCTCCCAAAGTGGAGAACCTCACATTTGCCGCTTAATACCTCCCTTTCCCCCATTAGGATCATTCCTAAAACCAATCACTTTTCACCAAATCTGTGGGGCGTCTGTCCCTAAACTCGCCTGTGACTCAATTTTTCGCTCTTGGTTCCTGTGAAGCATCTCAGGGACAATTCTGTTCAAGGTGCTACATAAATACAAGTTGTTGTTGTTGTGTGTGAGTGTCAGCGTCTGTCCATGTCCGGGACACTGCAGGTTACAGAGAATGGTTCACTCTGGTCTGTGACTGTCCATCTCGTGTGTGTCTCAGTGTCAGCTCTGTAACACGCACAGCACAATCCCATCCTGTTTCTGTCTCTCTCTCTCTGTCTCTGTCTCTGGATCTCTCCCTCTCTCTCTGAAGAATGCTTTCTATGGGGCATCTGTAAAAAATGGGGAGAGTTGTAGCTGACATGTCAAATTCCCTCAGTCTTCTGCGAAAGTAGTGGCGTTGGTGAGGCTTTCTTAACCATAGTTTTGTGTGGAGGGACTAGGACATGTTGTTGGGGATCTGGACACCTAAAAACTTGAAGCTCTCGATGTGCGGGTTAGGTGGAGTGGCTGTGCTAAATTTGTCGGGGGATTAAATATGTGAGGTTATGGGGATAGGAGCTGGGTGGGATTGGTGACAATACAGCCTCAATGGGCTGAATGGCCTCTTTCTGCACTGTTGGGATTCTATGAACACTGCGTGACCCTCTCCATCTCAATCACTTCCTCTCTCTCTGTAGCTCTCTCTCTCTCTAACCCTCTCTCTCTGTAACTCTCTCTCTCTGTAACCCTCTCTCTGTAACTCTCTCTCTCTGTAACTCTCTCTCTCTGTGACCCTCTCTCTCTGTGACCCTCTCTCTGTGTAACTCTCTCTCTGTAACCCTCTCTGTGTAACTCTCTCTCTCTGTAACCCTCTCTCTCTGTAACCCTCTCTCTCTGTAACCCTCTCTTTCTGTAACTCTCTCTCTCTGTAACCCTCTCTCTCTGTAACCCTCTCTCTCTGTGTAACCCTCTCTCTCTGTAACTCTCTCTCTCTGTATCTCTCTCTGTAACCCTCTCTCTCTGTTACTCTCTCTCTCTGTAACCCTCTCTCTCTGTAACCCTCTCTCTCTGTAACCCTCTCTCTCTGTAACCCTCTCTCTCTGGAACTCTCTCTCTCTGTAACCCTCTCTCTCTGTTACTCTCTCTCTCTGTTACTCTCTCTCTCTGTTACTCTCTCTCTCTCCCGATCCTGTCTCTCTCTCTGTGTTACTCTCTCTCTCTATCCTATCTCTCTCGCTCTGTCTCTCAGTCTCTGTCTCTCACTCTCTCTCTCTCTGTTACTCTCTCTATATCCTGTCTCTCCCTCTCTCTCTGTTACTCTCTCTCTCTCTATCATGTCTCTCTCCCTCTGTTGCTCTCTCTGTCTCTATCCTGTCATTCACTCTCTCTCTATCCTGTCAGTTTTTCTGTCTCTCTCTCTCTCTATCCTGTCTCTCTCTCTCTGTAACCCTCTCTCTGTGTAACCCTCTCTCTCTGTGTAACCCTCTCTCTCTATAACTCTCTCTGTGTAACCCTCTCTCTCTGTAACTCTCTCTCTCTGTAACTCTCTCTGTAACCCTCTCTGTCTGTAACCCTCTCTGTCTGTAACCCTCTCTGTCTGTAACCCTCTCTGTCTGTAACCCTCTCTCTCTGTAACCCTCTCTCTCTGTAACCCTCTCTCTCTGTTACTCTCTCTCTCTGTAACTCTCTCTCTCTGTAACTCTCTCTGTAACCCTCTCTGTCTGTAACCCTCTCTGTCTGTAACCCTCTCTGTCTGTAACCCTCTCTCTCTGTTACTCTCTCTCTCTGTAACCCTCTCTCTCTGTAACCCTCTCTCTCTGTAACTTTCTCTGTGTAACTCTCTCTCTCTGTAACCCTCTCTCTCTGTAACCCTCTCTCTCTGTAACCCTCTCTCTCTGTAACCCTCTCTCTCTGTTACTCTCTCTCTCTGTTACTCTCTCTCTCTCCCTATCCTGTCTCTCTCTCTGTGTTACTCTCTCTCTGTATCCTATCTCTCTCGCTCTCTGTCTCTCAGTCTCTGTCTCTCACTCTCTCTCTCTCTGTTACTCTCTCTATATCCTGTCTCTCTCTCTCTGTTACTCTCTCTCTCTCTCTCTATCATGTCTCTCTCCCTCTGTTGCTCTCTCTGTCTCTATCCTGTCATTCACTCTCTCTCTATCCTGTCAGTTTTTCTGTTTCTCTCTCTCTCTATCCTGTCTCTCTCTCTCTGTTACTCTCTCTCTATCCTGCCTCTATTTATGTTACTCTCTCTCTCTATCCTCTCTCTCTCTCTGTTATTCTCTCTCTCTACATCCTCTCTCTCTCTCTCTCTCTGTTATTCTCTCTCTCTATCCTGTCTCTCTCTCTCTGTCTCTCTCTCTGTCTACATCCTCTCTCTCTCCCTCTCTCTGTTAATCTCTCTCTATCCTGAATCACTCTCTCTCTGTTACTCAAACTCTATCCTGTCTCTCTCTCTCTGTTACTCTCTCTCACTCTATCCTGTATCTCTCTCTCTCTGTTACTCTCTCTCACTCTATCCTGTATCTCTCTCTCTCTCTCTCTGTTACTCTCTCTCTCTATCCTGAATCACTCTCTCTCTGTTACTCAAACTCTATCCTGTCTCTCTCTCTCTGTTACTCTCTCTCACACTATCCTGTATCTCTCTCTCTCTGTTACTCTCTCTCACTCTATCCCGTATCTCTCTCCCTCTCTCTGTTTCTCTCTCTCTATCCCGTATCTCTCTCTCTCTGTTACTCTCTCTCTATCCTCTCTCTCTCTAGCTCTCTGTCTCTCTCTCTGTCTGTCTCTCTCTATCCTCTCTCTCTCTCTCTGTTACTCTCTCTCTATCCTCTCTCTCTCTCTCATGTCTCTCTCTTCGTTACACCCTCTCTCTATCCTCTCTCTGTTCCTCGCTCTCTATATCCTGTCTCTCTCTCTGTTACTCTCTCTCTCTATCCTCTCTCTCTCTCTGTTAATCTCTCTCTCTATCCTGTCTCTCTCGCTCTGTTAGGATACTCTCTCTCTCTCTGTCCTCTCACTCTCTATCCTCTCTCTCTCTCTGTTACTCTCTCTCTCTCTTTCTCTCTCTGTTACTCTCTCTCTCTATCCTCGCTCTCTCTATCCTCTCTCTCTCTCTGTTACTCTCTCTCTATATATCCTGTCTCTCTCTCTCTCTTTCTGTCTCTCTCTGTCTCTCTGTTACTCTCTCTCTCTCTCTTTCCTGTCTCTCTCTCTCTCTCTCTCTCTGTTACTCTCTCTCTCTGTGTTACTCTCCCCCTCTATCCTCTCTGTCTCTCTGTTACTCTCACTCTATCCTGTCTCTCTCTCTCTGTCTCTCTCTTTGTCTCTCTCTCTCTCTATCCTGTCTCTCTCTCGCGCTCTCTCTCTGTTACTCTCAAGGCCCAGATTGTAATAACTGAGAGAGGTTTAGGGCAGAGATTACTGATACAAAGCCCAGATTGTAATAACTGAGAGAGGTTCACGGCAGAGATTAATAATACAAGGCCCAGATTGTAATAACTGAGAGAGGTTTAGGGTAGAGATTACTGATACTATCCCAGATTGTAATAACTGAGAGAGGTTTAGGGCAGGGATTACTGATACAAGACCCAGAGTGTAATAACTGAGAGAGGTTTAGGACAGAGATTACTGATACAAGGCCCAGACTGTAATAACTGAGAGGGGTTTAGGGCAGAGATTACTGATACAAGGCCCAGATTGTAATAACAGAGAGAGGTTTAAGGCAGAGATTACTGATACAAGGCCCAGATTGTAATAACTGAGAGAGGTTTAGGGCAGAGATTACTGATACAAGACCCAGACTGTAATAACTGAGAGGGGTTTAGGGCAGAGATTACTGATACAAGGCCCAGATTGTAATAACAGAGAGAGGTTTAAGGCAGAGATTACTGATACAAGGCCCAGATTGTAATAACTGAGAGAGGTTTAGGGCAGAGATTACTGATACAAGACCCAGACTGTAATAACTGAGAGAGGTTTAGGGCAGAGATTACTGATACAAGGCCCAGATTGTAATAACTGAGAGAGGTTTAGGGCAGAGATTACTGATACAAGGCCCAGAATGTAATAACTGAGAGAGGTTTAGGGCAGAGATTACTGATACAAGGCCCAATTGTAATAACAGCGAGGGGTTTAGGTTAGAGATTACTGATACTATCCCAGATTGTAATAACTGAGAGAGGTTCAGGGCAGAGATTACTGATACAAGACCCAGATTGTAATAACTGAGAGGGGTTTAGGGCAGAGATTATTGATACTATTCCAGATTGTAATCACTGAGAGAGGGTTAGGGCAGAGATTACTGATACAAGGCCCAGATTGTAATAACTGAGAGAGGTTTAGGGCAGAGATTACTGATACAAAGCCCAGATTGTAATAACTGAGAGAGGTTCACGGCAGAGATTAATAATACAAGGCCCAGATTGTAATAACTGAGAGAGGTTTAGGGTAGAGATTACTGATACTATCCCAGATTGTAATAACTGAGAGAGGTTTAGGGCAGAGATTACTGATACAAGACCCAGAGTGTAATAACTGAGAGAGGTTTAGGACAGAGATTACTGATACAAGGCCCAGACTGTAATAACTGAGAGAGGTTTAGGGCAGAGATTACTGATACAAGGCCCAGATTGTAATAACAGAGAGAGGTTTAGGGCAGAGATTACTGATACAAGGCCCAGATTGTAATAACAGAGAGAGGTTTAGGGCAGAGATTATTGATACAAGGCCCAGATTGTAATAACTGAGAGAGGTTTAGGGCAGAGATTACTGATACAAGACCCAGACTGTAATAACTGAGAGAGGTTTAGGGCAGAGATTACTGATACAAGGCCCAGATTGTAATAACTGAGAGAGGTTTAGGGCAGAGATTACTGATACAAGGCCCAGAATGTAATAACTGAGAGAGGTTTAGGGCAGAGATTACTGATACAAGGCCCAATTGTAATAACAGCGAGAGGTTTAGGTTAGAGATTACTGATACTATCCCAGATTGTAATAACTGAGAGAGGTTCAGGGCAGAGATTACTGATACAAGGCCCAGATTGTAATAACTGAGAGAGGTTTAGGGCAGAGATTACTGATACAAGGCCCAGATTGTAATCGCTGAGAGAGGTTTACAGCAGAGGTTACTGATACAAGGCACAGATTGTAATAACCGTGAGAGACATGAACAGTGTGGATCGGGAGCAGCTGATCCCCCTAGTTGAAGGGTCAGTGATGAGGGGGACACAGGTTCAAGGTGAGGGATAGGAGGTTGAGGGGGGATGTGAGGAAGAACTGTTTTACCCAGAGGGTAGGGAGGGTCTGGAATGTGTTGCCTGGGAGGGGGGGGTAGAGGCAAGTTGTCTCACACCCTTTAAAAAGTCCCTGGATGATCACTGGGCCCATCATCACATTCAGGGCTGTGGGCCAAGTGCTGGGAAATGGGGTTGGGTGGGGATGTTAGGTGGTTCTGACGGGTCAGTACAGACTCGATGGGCCGAGGGGTCTCTCCTGCACTGTGGGAATCTGGGATTGTGTGGTGGGGAAATGCTGGGATCTGGAATGTTGTATCTGAGCCGGAGGGGGAAGGAGATTCCATCAGGAAGAGATTGAATGGGAAGCTGAGGGGAAAATGTTGACAGGGTTACGGGGACTGGGAATAGTCAAACTGCTCTTGCAGGCTCTCCATCCTGGATTGACGGGCTGAATGGCCTCCTGTGCTGTCCCCATTCTATGATTCACACACAAGTGACCCTCTGGGTGTCTATTAGAGCCTACTCATTCCTCCAGGATCAGTTCCAGCATTTCAAGCTCAGATCCCAATACGTTATAGCTGGGGGCAGTGAGGAGTAAAACAGAAATAGGAATGAGTGTGTGTGAGTGCCGGTGTGGTTATGTTTCTGTGTTTCTGTGTGTGTGAGGGGGAGATTCTAAGTGTCTGCACGTATTTCTGTGTGTGTGTGTGTGTGTGTGTGTGTGTGTGAGCTTGTGTGTCTCCCTGTGTGTGTGTGTGTGTGAGAGAGATTGTGTGTCTCCCTGTGTGTGAGCTTATGTGTCTGTGAGTGGTTGTGTGTTTCTGTATGTGTGTGTGTATGTCAACATGTGTTTCTGTGTGCCTGTGAGTGTGTGTGTGTCTCTGTGTCTGTGAGTGAATGTGTGTGTGTGTGTGTGTGTGTGTGTGTGTGTCTGTCTCTCTGTGTCTGGGTGTGTGAGTGTGTATCTGTGTCTGTGTCTCTCTGTGAATATGTGTGTGTCTCTCTGTCTCTATGTGAGTGCCTCTGTGTTTGTGTCTGTGTGTGTGTGTGCATCTGTCTCTGTGTCAATGAGTGTGTGTGTGTGTGCATCTGTCTGTGTCAGAGTGTGTGTGTGTGTGTGTGCATCTGTCTGCGTCAGAGTGTGTGTGTGTGTGTGTGCATCTGTCTCTGTGTCAATGTGTGTGTGTGTGTGCATCTGTCTGTGTCACTGAGTGTGTGTGTGTGTGTATCTGTCTCTGTGTCAATGTGTGTGTGCATGCATCTGTCTGTGTCAATGAGTGTGTATGTGTGTGTATCTGTCTCTGTGTCAATGAGAGTGTGTGTGTGTGTGTGTGTGTGTATCTGTCTCTGTGTCAATGTGTGTGTGTGTGCATCTGTCTGTGTCAATGAGTGTGTGTGTTTATGCATCTGTGTTTGTGTCTGTGTGTGTGCATCTGTCTCTGTCAATAAGTGTGTGTCTGTGCATGTGTGTGTGTGTGTCAGCATGTATGAGTGTTTAAATCTCAATTATGTGCAGTTTCAGGCCAAATGCCCCATTGAGCCTGCTCCCCCACTCAAACAGATCATGGTAAACACACACAGAGAAATATACAGGTAGTTTGGATGTATTTATTGACCTGTTAATGTGACTGAATGCTTCACATCCTGGTTTGCCATAGACACAAAAAATGAGACAGCATTATAAGCAGTGTAGCTGGAAATATCAAATTGCAAAGAGTTTTTCATGTTTAGTAAATGGACAAAACTGGTGGTGATGTTTCAGAGCAGGGAAATGTAAATTGACACAACTTAGATTGAAAAGGGATAGAACAACATACTTTAATAAATGATGAAAAGACAGAAACCGTGGAAGCTCCAAATGTCCCGATATTTCACAGCTGGATTCACACAATACACACAGCAATGTCTCTGATATAGTGGAACTGTTGGAAATGTGGTTCATCTCAGTGCGGAGGCTGCCTTCATGTTCCAGAGTTAATCTGATCACTCTCATCAAAACAGGATCCACATTTCTGTACAATGTGAGTGAATTGTAAACTCAGTGAGTTCAGGTTCAATGTTTAAAATAACCAGGCCCTTTTCTGTGGCTGCTTTGGGGAATGTCAGTGGGATGTAGTTTCCAGGCAAGTGTGAACAATTGTATTGGGGAATCATTGGAAGCAGTTTCCATTGAGAGCTTCCTGCATTCTGGAAATGTGTGAGATCTATTCAGAGATAGGAAATCAATGGGTGAATAAAGATGCAGTTTGATGTTAATTACATGAGACTGTCGGCTTTGAAGATTCCCCAGTTCCATGTGCTGAGAGACAGGAATGATTAAACAATGTCTACAATTCAAAGCCTTCAGACAAGTGAAAAAGCAGGAGAACAACTGAATCCACAAACGCTGCCACAGACAGTATTCCAAGCTTCAACTTCATGTTTGAATGTGAAATAAACCCCAGGCCACACTGGGATGCTGAACTATTTGATTCCTGTTTTTTTAAAATAAAAATCTGTGCTGAAATATTCCTTGGACAGAGCAGAGGGAATTTGACTCTGGATTTAGCCCATTCCAGGATTTGTGTTGGGAACATTTGAGGAAGGGTGCAGATTAAACATTATTCCTAACCGCTGGAATTGAAGTTGGGGGCTGATTGAATCAAACATTGAAAACAATGAGGGAAAGGGAGAGGCTGATAAAGAACAAGTTTTTTCCTGCTGGTTGGGGATTCCAGGATTTGGGAACATTTGGGGGTTAGCCTCAGTTTGGAATTTGAGAATTGTAGGAATGAAAACATTGCCAGATGTGGTGTGGGGTTAGTTTGAAACAATCTTCTGCAAATGGCTATTGATGCTCAGACACCTGTTATTATTTTCAATCTGGGGTTTGATAGATTTCCCTTAGTCCAAAGGGGTAAAGAGAAAGAGAGTTTCGATCACAGATCAGCCAGGATCTTATTGAATATCGGAACAGGCTTTCAGGAAGATTGTTCCAAATTCCAAACACCCTCTCGGTGAAGTGATTTTCCACATTTCACTTCCCCATCATTTCCAATCTGGGCCCTCTAGTTCATCACCATCTCTTGAGAGGGAAGAGTTTCTCACTCTTTAACCTGTCCATAACTGAGGATCTTCAATTTCCTTGTCTGTATCTGCGTGTCTCTCTGTGTCTCTCTATTTTTCTGTATCTGTGTCTCTTTGTGTTTCCTTGTCTGTATCTGTGTATCTCTTTGTCTCTCTATTTCTCTGTATCTGTGTCTCTTTCTGTTTCCTTGTCTGTATCTGTGTATCTCTCTGTCTCTCTATTTCTCAGTATCTGTGTCTCTTTCTGTTTCCTTGTCTGTATCTGTGTGTCTCCCAGTGTCTCTCTATTTCTCAGTATCTGTGTCTCTTTCTGTTTCCTTGTCTGTATCTGTGTGTCTCTCTGTGTCTCTGTATTTCTCTGTATCTATGACTCTCTATCTCTATGTATCTGTGTCTCTCTGTCTCTATCGCTCTGCCTCTCTATCTCTCTATTTCTCTGTATCCATATCTGTGTATCCGTGTCTCTCTTGGTTTCTATCTCTCTGCGTGTCTCTTGTCTCTGTGTTTCTCTGTGTCTCTGTCTCTCTGTGTTTTTCTCTGTGTGTCTGTGTGTCTCTGTGTTTCTCTGTGTCTCTGTCTCTCTGTGTTTCTCTCTGTGTGTCTGTGTGTTTTGATGCTAAGGGCCTAGTATTTTCAGCTCTGAGCTGAACCCACAATCTCCGGAGCGAAGATCGCTGTATTGAAGGCAGGAGGCCCAATCACTCTCTGTCTGGTTTAGTTTTGTAATGTTTAACTTTTTAAACGTCTGTTAGCCTTGTTGGGGATCTCACTGCAGTTTGAGAAAAGCAAACACTGAACCCACACTAAACCCCCCCCCAACACAGGACTGAGCAGAGAGTGTGAAATGGAACTGCTGTCAGACTGGGTTATTAAACTGACGGAAGGGATTTGAAAAATCTCTCAATGTTTTACCAATTAAAAACTCTAATGTCCCACATCATAAATATCTGATCATTGAACATAGAACATAGAACATTACAGCACAGAACAGGCCCTTCGGCCCACGATGTTGCGCCGACCAGTTAAAAAAAAACAACAACAATGACCCACTAACCTAAACCAATCCCTTTTCGTCCATAAACCTGTCCACAGACCTCTTAAACGCCCCCAAACTAGGCGCATTTACGACTGCAGCAGGCAGGGCATTCCAATCCCTCACCACCCTCTGGGTAAAGAACCTACCCCTGACATCTGTCCTATAACTACCCCCCCTTAGTTTAAAGCCATGCCCCCTCGTGTTAGATTTTTCCATCAGAGGAAAAAGGCTATCACTATCCACCCTATCTAAACCTCTAATCATCTTATATGTTTCAATAAGATCCCCTCTTAGCCGCCTTCTTTCCAGCAAAAACAACCCCAAATCCCTCAGGCTCTCCTCATAGGATCTCCCCTCCATACCAGGCAACATCCTGGTAAACCTCCTCTGCACCCTCTCCAAAGCCTCCACATCCTTCTTGTAATGTGGGGACCAGAACTGCACACAATACTCCAAGTGCGGCCGCACCAGAGTTGTGTACAGTTGCAACATAACGCTACGACTCCTAAATTCAATCCCCCTACCAATAAACGCCAAGACACTGTATGCCTTCTTAACAACCTTATCTACTTGATTGGTGTATCTCTCTTTTACAGATCAAGTGATGGGTTGAATTTTGGACGCTGTAGATTTCCCTCAGCTGATTATGAAGATCTCTGAGTGACACAAACACAATATCTGCTCTCGGTGACTGTAACAGTCAAATTGTCTCTGTTTATCATTCTGAATCTGGAACTGAGACAATCGTGGACAGGATTGCAGTTTTCAGTGTGAAATGTATACGGTGATTTTTGTTGTAATGTAATTGTAGTTAATAGTTTTCTTGGAGTTTAAGTTTCATGTATAAATAAAGAACTTTTCTTGTTCCTTATTTACAATTGTTCATTTCCCGTGATGTTGAGCTGTTTTTTTCTCTTTCTGGTCTCTGTTACAGTTGTACAGATACCGGGCAGCTCAGATCACATGGGTTCTGATCGCAGTGTGAAGCTGAAAAGGATATATGTACTTTTGTTAACTTTAAAATCAATTTCCCTGTAAAATACTCTCTGAATTTTTAAATATACATTGAATGCAAAACTAGACCTGACTTTGCCTAATTCTGTCTCTCTTTTTGTATTTCTTGATTAGTGTATTTATGTGTGTGTCTCTCTATCTATATCTTTGTGGTTTTGTACATCTCTCTGCCTCTATTTATCTGTATCTCTCTCTGTCTGTATATCTCTGTTTATCTGTGTGTCTCTCTCTGTCTCTGTATTTCTCTCTATTTGTGTCTCTCTCTGTCTCAGTATATCACTGTTTATCTGTGTGTCTCTCCCTCTGTCTCTGTATTTCTCTCTATTTGTGTCTCTCTCTGTCTCTCTGTATATATCTCTCTGTTTATCTGTGTGTGTCTCTCTGTCTCTGTATTTCTCTCTATTTGTGTCTCTCTCTGTATCTCTGTGTATCTTTCTCTGTGTTTCTCTCTCTGTCTCTGTGTCAATACCTCTCTGGGTATCTGTGTGTGTTTGTGTCTTTGCATTTCTCTATATCTGTCTCTGTCTCTGTGTCTCGATGCTAAGGGCCTAGTATTTTAGGCTCTGTGCTGAACCCACAATCTCTCTGATTCTGAGAGAAGATCAACATTGAAGGTGTGAGGCCTCATCACTCTGTCTGGTTTTGTAATCTTTACATTTTTAAACCCTGTCTCTTAAAAGTCTGTTAGAAGTCCTCCATTTTCAAATCTTTACCCTGCTTCTGCTGTGTCTCAGACTCCACCTGGTCTGCACATCTTTGGACTGTGGAAGGAAACCAGGAAGAAACCCACGCAGACATGGGGAGAATGTGCAAACTCCATTCCCAAGCCGAGAATTGAACCCGGGTCCCTGGTGCTGTGAGGCGGCAACGCTAACCATCGTGTCCCCGTGCTGTCCTATCCCGTGTACTGGGATGCAGTGAAAGGTTTGGTTTCTTGCACACTGCACAGACAAAAGGCCAATCAACCTAACCCGCACTTCTTCGTACTGTGGGAGGAAACGAGAATTTCTTTAATCTGTCCTTAAAGAATTATTGACTAATCTTTAAACGTCCACATGAACCCTGACAGAACAAGTCCAACATGGGGGAATCTAGTATCAGGTTTGAAAATGGATTCATTAGTGTCAGAAGTAGAGTTATATTAACACTGCAATGAAGTTACTGTGAAAAGCCTGTAGTCACCAAGCTCTGGGACCTGATTGGGTTACACTGAGGGAGAATTTAGCACAGCTGATCCACCTTTCAAACTGTGAGAGTAAACCGGAGGAAACCCACACAGACACGGGGAGAATGTGCAAGCTTCACACAGACAGTGACCCCCAGCACTGTCTCAGAGTAAGGGGAGGGGGTAGGATGTTTAGGACTGAGATGAGGAGGAATTTCTTCCCTCAGAGTCATAGAGTCACACAGTGAAGAACAGGCCCTTTGGCCCATCGACTCTGCACCAACAGGAACTCCCACTAAAGCTGTGCTAGCCCAGTTTTCCATCTCTTGTCCCGTATCTGGGAACGTCGGGATGTTTTGAGCGCTCATCCAAATGTTTTTGAAAGATTGGAAGGTTTCCAGCCTCCATTCCCTTCCCAGGCAGCGTGTCCCCGATTCTCCCCACCCTCCGAGTGAACATTCCTCACAACTCCCCTCCGACTCGCTCCGACTAAAACCCTGTCCCCTCGTGACTGACCCCCCCCTTCAACCCAGGGGAACGACTGCTCCCTCTTCACTCTGTCCCCATAATCTTCTCCCCCTCCATCCTGTCCCCCCTCAGCCTTCTCTGCCCCAGTGAAAACAGTCTAAGCCTATCCGGTCTGTCCTTATCGCTCAGAGCCTCCACCCCAGGTAACGTCCTGTTGAATCTCCTCTGTACCCCCTCTAGTGCACTCACATCCTTCCTATAGTGAGGTGAGCAGAGCTGCACACAGTGTTCCAGCCTCCCCATCGCTCTGTATAACTCCAACCTGAACTCTTTACTCTTATTCTCTACACCATGACTGATAAAGGCAAGTGTTTCATCTGCCTTCTTTACCCCCTGATTCACCTACTCTGCTGCCTTCAGGGATCTGGGAATCATTTCCCGAGATCCGTATGTTCCTCTGAGCTTCCCAGTGTCCCGCCACTCATTAAATACTCCCTCACCTTGTTACTTCTTCCAAGTGGCATCAGCTCCCACTTATCAGGGTTAAATCCCATCTGCTCTGCCTATCTGACCCAACCCAGTTATATCTCCCTGTAACCTCCAACCTTCTCCCCGATTAACCATCCCACCAATCTTGGTCTCATCTGGGCACCTTGCTGATCATTGCCCCCAGATTATCCTCTGTAACATTGATATAGAACAATAATAAACCCCCCCAGCACTGAGCCTTGCGGGACCCCACAACTGGACACAGGCCTCCAGTCACTCAAACAGCTTTCTACCACCCACCCTCAGTGTCCAAACCCTAAACCAGTTTCCAATCCATCTCCCCAACTTTCCCAGAATTCCGGGATGGGAAATCTTTGGAATTCTCTATCCCGGAGGGCTGTGGAGGCTCCGTCATCATTCACAGATTGAGATACCAGAGGAAACCACATCCCTGTGTTCAGATTCCTGATACAAAGCCCAGATTGTAATAACTGAGAGAGGTTTAGGGCAGAGATTACTGATACAAGGCCCAGATTGTAATAACTGAGAGAGAGGTTTAGGGCAGAGATTACTGATACAAGGCCCAGATTGTAATAACTGAGAGAGGTTTAGGGCAGAGATTACTGATACAAGGCCCAGATTGTAATAACTGAGAGAGGTTTAGGGCAGAGATTACTGATACAAGGCCCAGATTGTAATAACTGAGAGAGGTTTAGAGCACAGATTACTGCTACAAGGCCCAGATTGTAATAACTGAGAGAGGTTTAGGGCACAGATTACTGATACAAGGCCCAGATTGTAATAACTGAGAGAGGTTTCGGGCAGAGATTACTGATACAAGGCCCAGATTGTAATAACTGAGAGAGGTTTAGGGCACAGATTACTGATACAAGGCCCAGATTGTAATAACAGAGAGGTTGAGGACAGAGATTACTGCTACAAGGCCCAGATTGTATTAACTGAGAGAGGTTTAGGGCAGAGATTACTGATACAAGGCCCAGATTGTAATAACTGAGAGAGGTTTAGGGCAAAGACTGCTGATACAAGGCCCAGATTGTAATAACTGAGAGAGGTTGAGGACAGAGATTACTGATACAAGGCCCAGATTGTATTAACTGAGAGAGGTTTAGGGCAGAGATTACTGATACAAGGCCCAGATTGTAATAACTGCGAGAGATTTACGGCAGAGGTTACTGATACAAGGCACAGATTGTCATAACTGAGTGAGGTTTAGGGCAAAGATTACTGAAAGAAAGCCCAGGTTGTAATAATGGGAAAGGTTTAGGACAGAGGTTACTGATACAAGGCCAAGATTGTAATAACTGAGAGGTTAGGATAGAGATTACTGATACAAGGCCCAGATTGTCATAACTGAGAGAGGTTTACAACAAAGATTACTGATACAAGGCCCTGATTGTCATAACCAAGAAAGTTTTATGGCAGTATTTCCTGATACAAGGCCCAGATTGTAATAATGGGAAAGGTTTAGGGCAGAGGTTACTGATACAAGGCCCAGATTGTAATAACAGAGTGTCTATTAATTGTAGTTAATAGTTTTCTTATAGTTTAAATTTCATGTATAAATAAAGAACTTTTCGTGTTCCTTATTCACAATTGTTCATTTCCCGTGATGTTGAGCTCCTGTTGCTTCTCTTTGTGGTCTCTGTTACAGTTGTACAGATACCGGGCAGCTCAGGTCGCATGGGTTCTGATCTCAGTGTGAACTCAAAGATCAGATTCACTTTTGTTAACTTTAAAATCAATTTTCCTGTGAAATATTCTCTGAATTTTTAAATAAACATTGAATGCAAAATTAACTAATTCTGACTTTGTCTAACTCCATCTCTCTTTCTCTATATCTCTGTTAGTATGAATTTGTGTGCGTGTCTCTCTAAATATCTCTCTACATATCTGTGTGTCTCTGCCTCTGTATTCTCTGTATCTGTTTCTCTTTGTTTCCTTGTCTGTATCTGTGTATCTCTGTGTCTCTGTATTTCTCTGTATCTGTGTCTCTTTCTGTCTCCTTGCCTGTATCTATGTGTCTCTCTGTGTCTCTCTATTTCTCTGTATCTGTGTCTCTTTCTATCTCCTTGTCTGTATCTGTGCATCTCTGTGTCTCTGTATTTCTCTGTATCTGTGTCTCTTTCTGTTTCCTTGTCTGTATCTGTGTATCTCTGTGTCTCTGTATCTGTGTCTCTTTCTGTCTCTTTGTCTGTATCTGTGTATCTCTCTGTCTCTGTATTTCTCTGTATCTGTGTCTCTTTCTGTTTCCTTGTCTGTATCTGTGTATCTCTGTGTCTCTGTATCTGTGTCTCTTTCTGTCTCTTTGTCTGTATCTGTGTATCTCTGTGTCTCTGTATTTCTCAGTATCTGTGTCTCTTTCTGTTTCCTTGTCTGTATCTGTGTGTCTCTCTGTGTCTCTGTATTTCTCCGTATCTATGACTCTCTATCTCTATGTATCTGTGTCTCTCTGTCTCTATCGCTCTGCCTCTCTATCTCTCTATTTCTCTGTATCCATATATGTCTGTCTGTATCCCCTCTGTGTATCTGTGTCTCTCTTGGTTTCTATCTCTGTGTGTCTCTTATCTCTGTGTTTCTCTGTGTCTCTGTCTCTCAGTGTTTTTCTCTCTCTGTGTCTCTTGTCTCTGTGTTTCTCTGTGTCTCTGTCTCTCAGTGTTTTTCTCTCTGTGTTTTCTCTCTGTGTGTCTGTGTGTTTCTTGTCTCTGTGTTTCTCTGTCTCTCTGTGTTTTTCTCTCTGTGTGTCTCTGTGTTTCTCTGTGTCTCTGTCTCTCTGTGTTTTTCTCTCTGTGTGTCTCTTGTCTCTGTGTTTCTCTGTGTCTCTGTCTCTCTGTGTTTTTCTCTCTGTGTGTCTGTGTGTTTTGATGCTAAGGGCCTAGTATTTTCAGCTCTGAGCTGAACCCACAATCTCTGGAGCGAAGATCGCTGTATTGAAGGCAGGAGGCCCAATCACTCTTTGTCTGGTTTAGTTTTGTAATGTTTAAGTTTTCAAACGTCTGTTACCCTTGTTGGGGATCTCACTGCAGTTTGAGAAAAGCAAACACTGATCCCACACTAACCCCCCCCCCGCCCCCCCCAACACAGGACTGAGCAGAGAGTGTGAAATGGAACTGCTGTCAGACTGGGTTATTAAACTGACAGAAGGGATTTGAAAAATCTCTCAATGTTTCACTGATTAAAAACTCTAATGTCCCACATCATAAATATCTGATCATTGGTGTATCTCTCTTTTACAGATCAAGTGATGGGTTGAATTTTGGACGCTGTAGATTTCCCTCAGCTGATTATGAAGATCTCTGAGTGACACAAACACAATATCTGCTCTCGGTGACTGTAACAGTCAAATTGTCTCTGTTTGTCATTCTGAATCTGGAACTGAGACAATCGTGGACAGGATTGCAGTTTTCAGTGTGAAATGTATAAGGGGATTTTTGTTGTAATGTAATTGTAGTTAATAGTTTTCTTGGAGTTTAAGTTTCATGTATAAATAAAGAACTTTTCTTGTACCTTATTCACAATTGTTCATTTCCCGTGATGTTGAGCTCTGTTTTTTCTCTTTCTGGTCTCTGTTACAGTTGTACAGATACCGGGCAGCTCAGATCGCATGGGTTCTGATCTCAGTGTGAAGCTGAAAAGGACAGATGTACTTTTGTTAACTTTAAAATCAATTTTCCTGTAAAATACTCTCTGAATTTTTAAATAAACACTGAATGCAAAGCTAGATCTGACTTTGCCTAATTCCATGTCTCTTTTTGAATTTCTCGATTCTTGTATTTATGTGTGTGTCTCTCTATTTCATCTTTCTTACTTGTACATCTCTCTGTCTCTATCTGTATCTGTCTCTCTCTCTCTCTCTCTCCCCCTCTCTGTCTCTCTGTATATATCTCACTATCTGTGTGTTTCTCTCTCTGTCTCTGTATTGCTATATGTGTCTGTCTCTGTCTCTCTGTCTATATCTCTGTATCTGTGTGTGTCTCTCTCTGTCTCTCTGTATTTCATACAGATGGAGGCAGGGTGATCTCTGGGTGTATTGAGACGGCATCACCAGCAGATGGAGGCAGGGTGGGCTCTGGGTGCATTGAGATGGCATCACCAGCAGATGGAGGCAGGGTGATCTCTGGGTGCATTGAGACAGCATCACCAGCAGATGGAGGCAGGGTGATCTCTGGGTGCATTGAGACAGCATCACCAGCAGATGGAGGCAGGGTGGTCTCTGGGTGCATTGAGACGGCATCACCAGCAGATGGAGGCAGGGTGGGCTCTGGGTGCATTGAGACGGCATCACCAGCAGATGGAGGCAGGGTGGGCTCTGGGTGCATTGAGACAGCATCACCAGCAGATGGAGGCAGGGTGATCTCTGGGTGCATTGAGACAGCATCACCAGCAGATGGAGGCAGGGTGATCTCTGGGTGCATTGAGACAGCATCACCAGCAGATGGAGGCAGGGTGATCTCTGGGTGCATTGAGACAGCATCACCAGCAGATGGAGGCAGGGTGATCTCTGGGTGCATTGAGACAGCATCACCAGCAGATGGAGGCAGGGTGATCTCTGGGTGCATTGAGACAGCATCACCAGCAGATGGAGGCAGGGTGATCTCTGGGTGCATTGAGACAGCATCACCAGCAGCTGGAGGCAGGGTGGGCTCTGGGTGCATTGAGACAGCATCACCAGCAGATGGAGGCAGGGTGATCTCTGGGTGCATTGAGACAGCATCACCAGCAGATGGAGGCAGGGTGATCTCTGGGTGCATTGAGACAGCATCACCAGCAGATGGAGGCAGGGTGATCTCTGGGTGCATTGAGACAGCATCACCAGCAGATGGAGGCAGGGTGATCTCTGGGTGCATTGAGACAGCATCACCAGCAGATGGAGGCAGGGTGATCTCTGGGTGCATTGAGACAGCATCACCAGCAGATGGAGGCAGGGTGATCTCTGGGTGCATTGACACGGCATCACCAGCAGATGGAGGCAGGGTGATCTCTGGGTGCATTGAGACAGCATCACCAGCAGATGGAGGCAGGGTGGGCTCTGGGTGCATTGAGACAGCATCACCAGCAGATGGAGGCAGGGTGATGTCTGGGTGCATTGACACGGCATCACCAGCAGATGGAGGCAGGGTGATCTCTGGGTGCATTGAGACAGCATCACCAGCAGATGGAGGCAGGGTGATCTCTGGGTGCATTGACACGGCATCACCAGCAGATGGAGGCAGGGTGATCTCTGGGTGCATTGAGACGGCATCACCAGCAGATGGAGGCAGGGTGATCTCTGGGTGCATTGACACAGCATCACCAGCAGATGGAGGCAGGGTGATCTCTGGGTGCATTGAGACCTTTTGTGACCTTCATAATTGAATATTGTAAACAATCTTCTGATCGATAGATTCAAAAATGGCACGTTCCATTTACAACAACACCTATTTGCACTTAGTATCTTTAACATAGTAAAGCATGCTATAGCTTACAGTTTGACTCCATAGTTGAAACCTTACCACATTGTCAGAACGTTAATGGTTCAAACCTAACTCAAGAATTTGAACATGTAATCCAGCCAGTGTACACTCTCATTTTTGTCAACGTGCATGGCTTATTTACAGATTACAACCAATGTCCCGGACTGCTGTATCACCGTACCTGGGTACGTCCAGCCCCACTAGCAGGTCAGATCCATCAGAGTTGACGGTACATTGTTATGCACTCAGGAATGACCACGGGAGTCCTGAATATTGACTCCGGATCCCATTAAGTTTTGTGGTTTCATGTCAAACGTGGAGTAGGAAACCTCCTGCTGACTACCACCTACCTGCTGAAGGCACTGACAAAATCTCAATAGTAGTACTGAAGACTTGCGGTCTGGAACTAACTGCTCCGAGATGAGCTGTTCTAGTATAGCTACAACGCTGGCACGAATGTCATACTTTGCCTGGGTATCTCTTGTCCATAAAAGGCAGGACAAATCCAATCTAGCCAACTATATTTCCATCAATTTGCTTTTCAGCAAATAGCGAAATATTTACACGACTTCACCTTGCAAAATTACAAAACCATTAGAAAGGAATTACGCTGTCTGAAAGTAGCCCACCCAGAAAATTGATTTATTCAAGAGTGGTCTATCCCCTGAACTATTCACAGACATCCAGATACAATGGGCGGACTTCTCCGACCGCACCGGTTTAAAAACCTGAAATTCCCACCCGACCGTCAACGGGGTTTTACATTCGCTGCAACCCACCCGCTAAAATTCCAGCAGCAGGCGGGATGGGACAACTCTGGCCAATGTGTTTGTCCAGGTGGGTGTGGACTGTGCTATTAAACTCAATCACTTTGGACAATGGACCCTGGCTGAGAAGAGGGCTTCACAGACCATTTAATTCAGTCATTATAAACAATGCACCTCGAATGAACCTTCCTCAGCTTCTGTGACCATATTCAGTAATTGGGCAGTTAATCACATGATAGCAAACTAACTATTTCAATTAGAGAAGAAACTGCAGTATGGTTGGAATCAGATAGATAATGAGTGGGTAACAACGAGAAGATAATTTGAGGTCTCTCTTGCATTCTTTCCTGCTCTATCCATTCTGCAAATACGTGTCCTGCCTGTATCTGACTGGCCAGATCGGTAGTGTCTTCAAAGTAAAGCGCACAGTGGCCGGCTTCAGAGGAAAAAGAGATTATCCCTTAGGAGCTTAAACCATCTTGGCTGAGAATTGAGAAAACTCCACCCGGTGGTCCTTTGTTGCTATGACTCTATGATAATATGTTTGTATAATCAAGAAAAACTATACTGGTTTTATCCACTTTGTGATGCCTGGACATGAAAAACACCATATATTTATACATTTTTTCTTTCTCAAAAGTCACCGATATTTATATCATGTTACTTGGTATTGCAGTGATGCGAGTGACTGTACAGGAGATTTTCCTTCAGATTAAAGATAGAATTCTATTTGAGTGACGGCCTTCTGATTTTCTTGACGATCTGACACAGATACAAGTTGGAAGCTGTGAAAACATGATTTCCAATCACTTGAATAAATTTACATCTAATTAAAGACCCCCAAAAAAACAAGGTTTTCATACCTCACCAACGTAGGCACCCACGACATGGGTAGGAAAAGGGATGGGGATATAAAACAGAATTTCAGGGAGTTAGGGTGGAAGCTTAGAGCTAAAACAGACTGGTTATCTCTGGTTTGTTACCTGTGCCTCGGGATAGCATGGAGAAGAATAGAGAGAGAACATTTGAACTCGTGGCTAAAGGGATGGTGCAGGAGGGAAGGGTTCAGATACTTGGACAATCGGGGCTCATTCTGGGGTAGGTGGGACCTCTACAAGAGGGATGGTCTGCACCTGAACCAGAGGGGAACTAATACCTTGGGGGGAAAATTTGCCAATGCTATTCAGGGGGGTTTAAACTGATTCAGAGGGGGGTGGGAACCTGAATTGTAGCTCCAGCGTACAGGAGGTTGAGAGTAGGAAGGTCACGGATAAGGTTTCTAGGTCACAGCATTGTATTGGCAGGCGGGAGGGTGGTTTGAAGCGTGTATACTTTAATGCGAGGAGCATACGCAATAAAGGTGGATGAACTTGCAGCCTGAATTGGTGCCTGGGACAGGAATGGTTGTTGCAGGTTCCGGGGTTCAGATGTTTCAGTCAGAGTAGAGAAGATGGTAGAAGAGGGGGAGGCGTAGCATTGTTGGTCAAGGACTGTATTACGGTGGCAGAAAGGACGTTTGATGTGGACCTGTCTACTGAGGTAGTAGAGGCTGAGATTAGAAACAGGAAAGGAGTGGTCACCCTGCTGGGAATTGCTTATAGGCCTCCAAAAAGTTGCAGAGATGTCGAGGAAAGGTTTCGTGACAGTATGTAGATAGGCCAACAAGAGGTGAAGCTACATTGGATTCGGTACTGGGTAATGAACCAGACCAGGTGTTAGACTTGGAGGTAGGTGAGCACTTTGGTGATAGTGACCACAGTTTGGTTACGTTTACCTTAGTGATGGAAAGGGATAGGCGTATACCGAAGGGCAGAAGTTATAGCTGGGGGAAGGTAATTATGAGGCTATTAGGTGAGATTTAGGATACATAAGGTGGAGTAGGAAATTGCAGGGGCTGGGAACATCTGAAATGTGGAGCTTATTCAAGGAGCAGCTACTGCGAGTTCTCGGTAAATATGTACCTGTCAGGCAGGGAGGAAGCGGTCGAGCGAGGGAACCGTGGCGTACTAAGGAAGTCGAATCTCTGGTGAAGAGGAACAAGGAGGCTTATGTAAAGTTGAGACGTGGAGGCTCAGTTAGGACACTGGAGAGTTATAAATTAGCCGGGTTACCCACTTGCCTTCTTCCCGTTGCCCCGGTGTGACCACTTGCCGGTAGCTCCTGGCAATTACCTCCTCGTTCTCTCTAATGAGATGAAGGTCCTCGAGCTGCAGTTCCAGTTCCTTAACCTGGTCCCTTAGGGACTGCAGCTCCACACACCCAGCACAGATATGGATGTCTGGGAGACCAGAAGCTTCCAGGACCTCCCACATATTACATTGGTAACCACATACTTGCCTCACACCCATACTTGCCCTTTTTAGAAATACAGAGAAAAAAGTAATAGGAACTTATAAACTTACATTGCCACACCCTGTGAGCCAAAGCCCTTACAGATCACAAAAACCAACTTATCTGTTCTCACTCCAAGCCCCTGTCTCTCTTTTTTAGGTTAGAGGAGGTGGGAGGGTGGGATAATCTACGTGTGTAGAGTATCGGGATGCCTCACCAGACCAATTTATGGTAAGGAAAAAAAACTACCCAAGTCCCTTTGCAAGCTGCTTCCTGTTTCTGCTATAAAATTTAAATAAAAACTAGGAAAGTTAGCTTTAACTCACCTTCAAGCTCTCCTCTTATAAATCGCTGCCTCTCTTCAGTGCTCCCAAGGAACAATGAGGTCGATTCCCTGAGGTGAGTAACTTTTAAATAGGCAGGGCGGGGCTGGGCTGGAACTACCCAAGTCCCTTTGCAAACTGCTTCCTGTTTCTAGAACATAGAACATAGAACATAGAACACTACAGCACAAACAGGCCCTTCGGCCCACAAGTTGCGCCGACCACATCACCTACCAACCTACAGACCTATCGATAACCCTCAATCTCATTAAACCCCGTATACTCATCCAGAAGTCTTTTAAAAGACCGCAGCGAGTTCGCCTCCACCACCACTGACGGCAGCCGATTCCATTCACTCACCACCCTCTGAGTGAAAAACTTACCCCTAACATCACTTCTGAACCTCCCTCCCCGCACCTTAAATCTGTGTCCTCTCGTAGCGACCATTTCAAACCGGGGAAATAGCCTCTGAGAGTCCACCCTATCTATTCCTCTCAACATTTTGTAAACTTCTATCAGGTCGCCTCTCAACCTTCGTCTCTCCAGGGAAAAGAGTCCCAGCTCCCTCAACCTAACTTCATAAGGCATGCCTCCCAGTCCAGGCAACATCCTTGTAAATCTCCTCTGCACCCTTTCAATAGCTTCTACATCTTTCCTATAGTGAGGCGACCAGAACTGTGCACAATACTCCAAATGAGGCCTGACAAGGGTCTTATAAAGTTCCAGCATTACCTCCCGACTCCTAAACTCAATCCCTCGATTAATGAAGGCCAGTACACCATACGCCTTCTTGACCACCTCCTCCACCTGCGAGGCCGATTTAAGAGTCCTGTGGACCCGGACCCCAAGATCCTTCTGCTCCTCAACACTACTCAGACTTCTGCCCTTGATAGTGTACTCGTTCATCCCGTTGGTTCTGCCAAAATGGACGACTACACATTTATCCGCGTTGAAGTCCATCTGCCACTTCTCCGCCCAGTCCTGCATCCTATCTATGTCCTGCTGCAACTTTTGCCATCCTTCCAGATCATCCACAACACCACCGACCTTCGTGTCATCAGCGAACTTACTTACCCATCCCTCCACTTCCTCATCCAGGTCATTTATGAAAATGACAAACAACAAGGGTCCCAGAACAGATCCTTGAGGCACTCCGCTGGTGACTGACCTCCATTCAGAAAAAGCCCCATCCACAACCACTCTCTGCCTTCTGCAGGCAAGCCAGTTCTGGATCCACAAGGCCAAAGGCCCTTGGATCCCATGCCCTCTCACCTTCTCAAGAAGTCTTGCATGGGGGACCTTATGAAACGCCTTGCTGAAGTCCATGTACACTACGTCCACGGCACTTCCTTCGTCAATGTGTTCAGTCACATTATCGAAGAACTCAACTAGGCTTGTAAGGCACGACCTGCCCTTGACAAATCCATGCTGACTATTCCTGATCATGTCAAACCTCTCCAAATGTTCGTAAATCTTGTCCCTCAGAAGCCTCTCCATCAGCTTACCAACCACTGAGGTCAGACTCACCGGTCGGTAATTTCCCGGGCTATCTCTGTTCCCTTTCTTAAAAATAGGAACTACATCCGCAATCCTCCAATCCTCTGGAACCTCTCCCGTCTCCATTGACGACGCAAAGATCATCGCCAGGGGCTCTGCAATCTCTTCCCTCGCCTCCCACAGTATCCTGGGGTACATCCCATCTGGTCCCGGCGACTTATCTACCTTGATAGAATTCAAA
This sequence comes from Carcharhinus amblyrhynchos, assembly GCF_965287045.1. Taxonomy (NCBI): domain Eukaryota; kingdom Metazoa; phylum Chordata; class Chondrichthyes; order Carcharhiniformes; family Carcharhinidae; genus Carcharhinus; species Carcharhinus amblyrhynchos. Next base: position 213,802 of record NW_027649981.1, read on the forward strand.
AGTTCCAACACATCTTCCTCCTTAATATTCACGTACTCAATCCTTTCCATCTGCTGCAAATCCATAACAAAATCTCCCAGATCGGCTTCCACCGTGAATACTGAGGCGAAGTACTCGTTAAGCACCTCCGCCATTTCTTCTGGTTCCACACAAACCTTTCCCCCCTCACCTTTTATCGGTCCTATCCCTTCTCTTCTTATCCTTTTACCTTTCACATATTTATAGAAGGCCTTGGGATTCTCCTTAATCTTACTCGCCAAGGTCTTCTCATGACCCCTTCTGGCTCTCCTAATTTCCCTTTTAAGTTCCCTCCTACAGTCCTTATACTCCTCAAGATCTTTAACATCTCCTAATTCCCTGAACCTCTTGTACACCTTCCTTTTCTTCCTGACTAGGTTCAACACATCCTTTGTGCACCACGGTTCCCTCGACCCACCAAAACCCGCTCGTCTCATCGGAACGTTGTCATTCAGAGCTCCAGACACACATTCCTTGAATATCTGCCACCTTCCTTCGGTACTTTTCCCTAAGAACGCCTCCTTCCAGTTTATTTGTCCAAGTAACTTCCTGACTTCTTCGTATCTCCCCTTACCCCAGACAAACACCTTCCTAGCCTGCCTGATCCTATCTCGTTCCAACGCAATTGTGAAGGAGATAGAATTATGGTCACCATATCCAAGATGCTCTCCTACCGAAAGATCCATCACCTGCCCTGGTTCATTCGCCAGTACCAGGTCAAGTACAGCCTCTCCCCTCGTAGGCTTGTCCACATACTGCGTCAGGAAACCCTCCTGAACACACCTAACAAACTCCTCCCCATCTATACCCCTTACCCTAGGGATATTCCAGTCGATGTTTGGGAAATTGAAGTCTCCCATCACGACAACTCTGTTATTAAAACATCTCTCCAGAATCTGTTTCCCTATTTGCACTTCAACTTCCCTGTCACTATTGGGCGGCCTTTAGATTACACCCAGCAAAGTTTTTGACCCTTTGCTGTTCCTAACTTCCACCCACAGAGATTCTGTAGACAATCCCTCCACGACATCCTCTTTCTCTGTAGCCATGACACTATCCCTGATCAACAGTGCCACGCCACCACCCCTTCTGCCACCCTCCCTGTCCTTCCTGAAGCACCTGAAGCCTGGCACCTGAAGTACCCAGTCCTGTCCCTGAGACATCCAAGTCTCCGTAATGGC
>NW_027649981.1:220000-240000 GCF_965287045.1 Carcharhinus amblyrhynchos
ATTTTCTGATGACAAGAAAAAAGAAGTCCCTTCGGGTTAGATGGTGTTAGATTGATATCGCAAAATATTTCGATCTGTCGTCAAGAGAGAAAAAAGTGTTGCAGGACTTCCAGAGGAAGCATTGCATATTTCAGTTAAACAGAAGAAATGACAGGTAGGAGATCATTAAGTATTTGGCATTGTTCAAAGTAGCACAATTGTCTCGTCGGTAATGGGCAGGATATCGCAAGAAGTCTCACAACTCCAGGTTAAAGTCCAACAGGTTTATTTGGTATCGCGAGTTTTCAGAGCGCTGCTCCTTCATCAGATGAGTGATGAACGAGCTGAGCTCCGAATGCTTGAGGTACGAAATAAACATGTTGGACTTTCACCTGTTATTGTGAGGTTTCTTGCTGAGCCGGCCCCTGTCAAACCCCGACACCTCCACATCGCGGTCAGAATTTAATGAGCAGAGAGAAGCATTGAATGATCCTTTGTCCGAAGGAATTGAACCATTCCAAAACAATGGAAAGGTGGGCATGTTAGGTCGATTACTAATTGCTCCGTAACGTCCCACGATTTATGAATTCGGTTTTAGCGAGATTAATATGGGGAGTTTCAGGGATAAAGCCCGAGTAAAATGTTCTGTTGGAGAGGGAATTCAGTCTCGTTGCGATGAATGACCTCCTGCTGCAAGACAGGGATCTGATGTTTCAATGATCTCTGGGTGCATTGAGATGGCATCACCAGCAGATGGAGGCAGGGTGGGCTCTGGGTGCATTGAGACAGCATCACCAGCAGATGGCGGCAGGGTGGGCTCTGGGTGCATTGAGACAGCATCACCAGCAGATGGAGGCAGGGTGATCTCTGGGTGCATTGAGACAGCATCACCAGCAGATGGCGGCAGGGTGATCTCTGGGTGCATTGAGACAGCATCACCAGCAGATGGCAGCAGGGTGGGCTCTGGGTGCATTGAGACAGCATCACCAGCAGATGGAGGCAGGGTGATCTCTGGGTGCATTTAGATGGCATCACCAGCAGATGGCGGCAGGGTGATCTCTGGGTGCATTGAGACAGCATCACCAGCAGATGGCGGCAGGATGATCTCTGGGTGCATTGAGACGGCATCACCAGCAGATGGCGGCAGGGTGGGCTCTGGGTGCATTGAGACGGCATCACCAGCAGATGGCGGCAGGGTGGTCTCTGGGTGCATTGAGACAGCATCACCAGCAGATGGTGGCAGGGTGATCTCTGGGTGCATTGAGACAGCATCACCAGCAGATGGCGGCAGGGTGGGCTCTATGTGCATTGAGACAGCATCACCAGCAGATGGAGGCAGGGTGGTCTCTGGGTGCATTGAGACAGCATCACCAGCAGATGGAGGCAGAGTGATCTGTGGGTGCATTGAGACAGCATCACCAGCAGATGGCGGCAGAGTGATCTCTGGGTGCATTGAGACAGCATCACCAGCAGATGGCGGCAGAGTGATCTGTGGGTGCATTGAGACAGCATCACCAGCAGATGGAGGCAGAGTGATCTGTGGGTGCATTGAGACAGCATCACCAGCAGATGGCGGCAGAGTGATCTGTGGGTGCATTGAGACAGCATCACCAGCAGATGGCGGCAGAGTGATCTGTGGGTGCATTGAGACAGCATCACCAGCAGATGGAGGCAGAGTGATCTGTGGGTGCATTGAGACAGCATCACCAGCAGATGGCGGCAGAGTGATCTGTGGGTGCATTGAGACAGCATCACCAGCAGATGGCGGCAGAGTGATCTCTGGGTGCATTGAGACAGCATCACCAGCAGATGGAGGCAGGGTGGGCTGTGGGTGCATTGAGACAGTATCACCAGCAGATGGAGGCAGGGTGGGCTCTGGGTGCATTGAGACAGCATCACCAGCAGATGGCGGCAGGGTGATCTCTGGGTGCATTGAGACAGCATCACCAGCAGATGGAGGCAGGGTGATCTCTGGGTGCATTGAGACAGCATCACCAGCAGATGGAGGCAGGGTGATCTCTGGGTGCATTGAGACAGCATCACCAGCAGATGGAGGCAGGGTGATCTCTGGGTGCATTGAGACAGCATCACCAGCAGATGGCGGCAGGGTGATCTCTGGGTGCATTGAGACGGCATCACCAGCAGATGGCGGCAGGGTGATCTCTGGGTGCATTGAGACAGCATCACCAGCAGATGGCGGCAGGGTGATCTCTGGGTGCATTGAGACGGCATCACCAGCAGATGGCGGCAGGGTGATCTCTGGGTGCATTGAGACAGCATCACCAGCAGATGGAGGCAGGGTGATCTCTGGGTGACTTTTGCTCCAAGTTTCACCGACAGTAGTGAACTGAAGATGATCCAGACAACCCGAATAATGGAACATATTTTCAATGTTTTGCTGTAGAAATGTATTTTATGTGAGGGGCACGGTGATATCAGGAGAGAGAATGAAATAATACATTGATGTATCTCAGAGACCTTAGGGACAGAACAGTTCAAACCCGGGGAGGAATCTATGACTTGTTTAAATTTGTATTGTGGGAAATCAATGCCAGCACATGGTTAACAGGAACAGGAGTGTTGAGACATTTTAAAATTATGTTGCATTAGTATATTTATACTTCAATGATTAAGATAATGATACTTCAAAATCTGTAGCAAGTAAACCGGAAACTAATTTGTACTGTTGGCAACTGGGTCCTTATAGTAGAGAACTGTTCCCTTCCAAACACAGGAGAGGGAGGAGAGTGAGCCCAGAGCTTCCCTCTCTCTACCTGGTGGTACAATGTCCCAGATGGTTCGAACCACTGAGGAGGTGGAGGTGAGTGGATTCAATAATGACATTCCTCCTCTTTTCATTGAGGAAGTTTTGGGACATGGATTAGCTCCTGCTCCTCCCCTCTCTCTGCTGGGTTAGTGGGAATCCAGGATGTTAACAATTTCACTCTCCCTCAATCCGATGGGGGGAATATTTCTCCATGGTTTTTTGTGTGTGACCCTCACTTCAGTTCCCAGTGGGTGCGGTGCAGCAGCTTAAAGAGGTGGTCAATGAGAGAAGCAGGGACACAGAGATCTAAATGTTGTGTTTGTGTGTCAGACATGTTAAAAATGTGGGATTGTTTCCCCCTCAGCGGGAGGAGAGTCAGTGAAGATATTTTGCAGAATCCTGTAATGAATGTGCTCTATTCTATCCCTGACCCAGTGTCTATCTCCGCTGGGAGCACTGGGTCAACAATGTTGGGTTCCAGACATGAAAATATCTGACTCAAATCAAAGATATGGAAGTAAAACTGAAAAGCAACCAGTTCAACAATTGGGTATTTCATTGATTGTTAGAGGAAAATGTTTTTATTCTTTTTATTGTAGTTTTTAATGCAAGTGAGTGACTCTCAGTGACATGAATTAACCGTGTCCATCAGTGCAAGGGAAATGTTCACAAAACTGGGTTTACCGCTGGATTTGTCAACTGTTTTGTTGGTGATCTTCAAGGGGATGGCTTCATGTCCCACCACACAGGAGTAAGAAGCGCCGCTGGACCATTCCTCTGCTGCAATGGATAACAGGCTGTACATGAAGAAGGAGCTATCGCCGTTCTCCGCCACCACCTCGGTGTTCCTGTAGTTGCCGGGATTCACCGGCTTGTCGTTGACGGTCCGCTTGACGAAGATCTCTCGGGGGGAGAAACCTCTCACTAAGCAGCTGAGGGAGATGAAACAGTTAGGAAGAGCAAAAAGAAAAGGAGTTATAGCACTAGGACCGCCCCAGAGGAATGACCCCGGAATATCAAGGGTGGGGTGACAGCTGGGGTAGAGAAGGCAAGGGAGGGAGATCAGAATACCTCGGAGGAAGGGAAGAGTGCAGGGTGTGAGATAGTGGTGGGGGATGGGAAAGTCAAAGGGATTGACAGGCGGTTCTGTGGGCAAAAGCGGGACTCCAGGATGGTAGTCTGCCTCCCTGGAGCAGGGGTACAGGATGTTTCAGAAAGGGTAGAGGGAATTTTGAAGGGTGGAGGGACTGAGTCTGATGTGATAGTGCACGTAGGAGAGAAGGATGTAGGAACAAAGTGCAGGGGGGACATACGTAGGCAGTTCAGGGAGTTGGGGGCTAGGCTGAAATGTAGGGCCTCCAGGGTGGCGTTCTCTGGGCTGCTGCCGGTGCCTGGGGCTAGCAGGGCTAGAAATAATGAGATACTCCAACTAAATGCGTGGTTGAAGGATTGGTGTAGGGCAGAGGGTTTTAGATTCGTAGACCACTGGGAAGTCTTTATGAAAGAGGGGCAAATATACAAGAGGGATGGGGTACAGTTAACTGGGAAGGGCATGCATATCTTAGCTGGAAGGTTGGCTGGAGTGTTTCGGCAGGGTTTAAACTAATATGGAGGGGGGGTGGGGAGGTGGACAGAACTGGGATTGGGGATAGGGTAAGCCCGGAGGGTAGGAAGAAGGATCGGATTGTTTCTGAGGGTCTTCGGTACATGTGTTTCAATGCTAGGAGTGTGACTGGCAAAACAGATGAACTGAAGGCAATAATGTTCGAAAGGAAGTTGGAAGTGGTGGCGGTGACAGAGACTTGGTTAAAGGAAGGGCAGGACTGGCAGTTGAATGTTCCCGGGTATAAGTGCTTCAGGCGTGATAGGGGTGGGTCGCTGAGAGGTGGGGGAGTGGCGTTGTTAGTTAAGGATTGCATCATAGCAGTGCAGAGGGAGGGAGGTGTAGAGGATATAGGAATCAAGTCGCTATGGGTGGAGTTGAGGAATAGGAAGGGAGATGTTACTATGTTGGGTGTGTACTACAGACCGCCCAACAGCCCAAGGGCTGTGGAGGAAGGGATAAGCAGGGACATTCTAGATAAGTGCAGGAAGAATAGGGTGGTGGTAGTGGGAGATTTTAATCTCCCCGGGGTAGACTGGAAGGTGCCGAGATCAGAGGGTACTGACGGGGAGGAATTTGTACAGTGTGTAATGGAAGGATCCCTGGAGCAGTATGTGGATAGCCCGACCAGAGAGGGGGCTACACTGGACTTGGTTCTGGGGAATGAGCCTGGGCAGGTGGTTGATGTTGAAGTAGGAGAGCATGTGGCTAACAGTGACCACAACTCTGTCTGGTTTAAGATATTAATGGATAAAGATGAAGCCTGTCCTAAGGGGAGGGTGTTAAACTGGGGGAGGGCTAAATACAACCGGATTAGGCAGGATCTTAAAGATACGGACTGGGGTAAGCTGTTTGATGGCAGGTCGACGCTGGGTATGTGGGAGTCTCTGAAGGGAAAACTAAAATCTTTGCAGGAAAGACGTGCCGGTCAAGAGGAAGGATGGGAAGGGTAGGATTAGAGAGCCGTGGGTAACTAGGGATATTGAGGACCTGGTCAGGAGGAAGAGGGAGGCGTACATTAGATCTAGGCATTTGAGAACAGAGATAGCGTTAGAAGAATACAGAGAATGTAGGAGAGAACTTAAAAGGGGCATCAGAAAGGCAAAAAGGGGCCACGAAATGGCTTTGGCGGGTAGGATTAAAGAAAATCCTAAGGCATTTTACTCCTATGTTAGAAATAAAAGGATGGTTAGAGGGAAGATTGGTCCTCTCAGGGACAGAGGAGGGGAACTATGCTTGGAGCCTGGGGGAATGGGGGAGATCGTGAATGAATACTTTGCGTCGGTATTCACGCAGGAGAGGGGCCTGATGTCTGGTGCTGTGCTTGAGGAGTTTGAGGATCCGTTGAGGGAAATAGTCATCACGAGGGAAGAGGTGTTGGGACTTTTAGACAGTATAAAGACGGATAAATCTCCGGTGCCTGATGGCATCTATCCCAGGCTGTTAAGGGAGGTGAGGGATGAAATTGCTGGGCCTCTGACGCAAATCTTTGTCTCTTCTTTGGACACAGGTGAGGTCCCAGAGGATTGGCGGATTGCAAATGTAGTACCGTTGTTTAAGAAGGGTCAGAGGGATAACCCAGGGAATTATAGGCCGGTGAGCTTGACTTCAGTTATAGGCAAGCTAAAGGAGAGGATCCTCAAGGATAGGATGTATGAACATCTGGAGCGCTGCAATCTGATCAGGGATACGCAGCATGGCTTCGTTACAGGGAGGTCGTGCCTTACGAATCTAGTGGAATTTTTTGAAGAGGTGACAAAAACGGTTGACGAAGGACAAGCCGTTGATGTCGTCTATATGGATTTCAGTCAGGCGTTTGACAAGGTCCCTCATGGTAGGCTGATAGAAAAGGTGAAGGCTCATGGGATACAAGGCCAGGTATGTAGATGGGTGGAGAACTGGCTTGGGAGGAGAAGACAGCGAGTAGTAGTGGAAGGCTCCTTTTCCAATTGGAGGTCTGTCAACAGTGGTGTGCCGCAGGGCTCGGTACTAGGACCTCTTCTATTTGTGGTATATATTAATGACTTGGAAGAGGGGGTAGGTGGTGTGATCAGCAAATTTGCTGATGACACTAAGATGGTTGGATTGGCGGGTACTGAGGAGCAGTGCCTGGCAATGCAACAGCACATAGACAGGCTGGTAGATTGGGCAGATAGATGGCAAATGGAATTTAATCCGGAGTAACGCGAGGTGATGCACTTTGGCCGGAATAATGTGGAGGGGAGTTATACGATAAAAGGTAGAACTATCCGGAGTATAGATACGCAGAGAGACCTGGGGGTGCAAGTGCACAAGTCCCTGAAGGTGTGGAAGCAGGCACGCTAGGGTTGTTTAAGAGTCACTTAGACAGCCACATGAGCGGGCTACATATAGGGGGATATAGTAGGCCTTACTAAACCTTGCAGGCTTGGGAATACGTTTTGCCTCAGGGATGTTAGTCTTTGCCTGTTTAATAATGAAATTTTTTGTCTCCACAGGCATTTAAGTCCAGCAAGGGGCATGCATGCGGCAGGTTGTAGTGGGCTGCTCTTGGACGTTGCTTCGGGAGTTGCCTATTGCTTCATGTCGTTAGTGTGCTTAAACTGGACCATCTCGAGGGCAACACGACAGCTCAGAGACTATCTCTGTTGCTGTGCGGACACATGGATTTGGGCCTGTGTCTGTGGGAGTTTGCACGTTCTCCCCGTGGTTGCGTGGGTTTCCTCCGGGTGCTCCGGTTTCCTCCCACATCCCCAAAGATGTGCTTTTAGGCTGATTGATTGGGTACTAAATTGTCCCTAAATTGGACCTCCCTGATCCTCGCACATTAGGCGTAGACTAAAATCATGAATAGGTCACTGAGACAGTGGGACGGTGGCGCGGGCTCGTTGGGCCGAAGGGCCTGTTTCCCGCGCTGTGTTGTTCTTTGTTCTTTGTTCTGAGCGGAGACGTCTTCTGCCGAGGGCAGGAGGACAGAGACGACCGGTTCCCGCGGATTTGGATCTGCAGAAAATGTACAGTAAATGTCAATAAACTGGAGAATTCTGGAGACAATGAAACCACTGGTTAGATATCAGGAAAATGTGCAACACTTACATGGTATTTCAACGCTCTTGACTGTGCTGATGTGTCGAACCTCACAGTCAATTCTGGGACATTCTCCCGCTGAGTCGCTGATGGTTAACTGGCTGCTCAGGGTGTAGCTTCCATCCGTATTTCTCACTGACGGGTAAGGCTTAAATCCACTGGGGACCGTTTGCCCATTTATCTTCCAGGTCACTTTGGAGACATCTGGAGAGTAATCCATCGCCAAACATCCGAAGGTGATGGAGCCGTCGGAGTTGTGTCGCTGACAGGGGGAGACCAGGCCGTAGAGATTGGGCGGAGATTGTTTCGCTGGGAAAGAATGGCCAATTGAACAAGTTAGACTCTTACTTGCATTTATTAAGTCATCAAACATATTGTTACAAATAGGTTTCTATATTAGATATAGCTCTTGGTGTTAAAGGGATGAAGGGATATGGGTAGTAGGTGTGATCAGGATAGTGATGAGCTCTGACCAAAGTGAATGGCGGAGTAGTCCCAAAGGGCCAAATGGCCTACTCCAGCTTGTATTTTCTATGTTTCTATCTCCAACACTGATTAGAATTATGAACTTATCCCTAATATTTCCCGATGAAATCTTTCATCCGCCTTTGAGATGATGTTACTTCTATCATTTGGGAATTGTCATCTCTGTAGAAACTTATATCCCTGTCTTCACTTCTATCAAATTAGGAAGAAAAAAAACACATTCTGTTAGTCTCACAATGACGTGTCATTCATTGGATTAACAGGGAACAGCAGAAATGTTCCCCATTATTGCAGCAACTATTTATTTGTCAACAACAGCAGTGTGTGACAAACCGCTGTTTATTTCTCAAACAACAACACTTTGTGATGAAGAAGTTCTCCCTTCATTCAGACTATCCACTCACCTGATGAGGGAGCTCCAACAGTTTTTGATTCCAAATAAACCTGTTGGACTTTAACCTGGTGTTGTGAGAATCCTTCCTGTGCCCACACCAACCTCACTCCGGCATCTCCACACTAGTTTTGGAAATTGCCTGGTTTCAAACTGATTGGTGCCCCTTCCTCTGTCCAACTCACTGCCTCTCACTGCACAAACCAGAGATTAGTGACTTTGCTTCAAAAATACCTCCGGAATGAATACTTACTGAATGATCAGGAAACTCGCAATGTGATTATAAATTCAAATAAATCCAACATTGACTCATTGAAGGATCACACATTAATACCTAGAGATTCCCATTCGGGCCCTGAAGTTTCCTCCATCATTCACTGAGATTACAGATGAGCTGATTGTGGTGCTAGCTCTATTGTGAACCCCCTCAGTCCGCCCATCCAGCACCCGCTCTCTGCCCATTTCCCCAGCTCTTTGCCCTTTCCCCTGGCTCTCTGCCTGTCGCAGTGGCTCTTTTCCCCTTTTATCCGGCTCTCTGTATTTCCACCTGGTTCTCTACACTTCCCTCCAGCTCTGTGCCCTCTCCCCCGGCTCTCTGCTCTTTCTCTGTATCTGTCTGTATCTCTGTCACACCCTAGAAACACTTTCAACAGGATCAGGTATAACATTTACAGAAATGTTTAATATAAATTCCAATTAATGTTTAGAATAAGCAGAAAATATTATACAGCAGCACCAGCATTGTGAGTGAGTGGAACATTTTCACTGGATAAATATAGAAATTCTAGATTATTTTAATTTTTTGGTTTAAATTTCAAACACTGGTGCAGTAGATGGTTCAACCCGCGGCCACTAGATGTCACCATATTTAAACATTTGGAAGGTAAAAGTTCCAGCCATCAAATATCACCGAGATTAAACATTGCAGGGACCCCAAATTGTAAATGCAGTGACAAACTATGTTCTGAACGAGTGGCGTAAGCCGATATCGGTAAAGATTTTAAACATACAAACACAATAAAGCCTGCTTTATTTCTGTCTGCAGTCATGCATCAAACAGTTGCGAACCCACAGAATATTCATATTCAATCAAAGCGTGTAACAGCTCAGTGTCACTGAGTTCAAACAATGCAGAAACACTACATTAATTCACAAATTTTACGTGTTTAGAGTCACCCAGATACATAATCTCCTCACCACAGAAAAAAACGCATCACTGACAGACTGAAGCCCGCTTCATGCAGAAGCAGCACAATTCTACAAACACTTTCAACAGAATCAAATGTAACATTTACAGAAATGTTCAATATAAATTCCAGCCAATTCGCCCATCACCAAACTAATTAATGTTTAGAATAAGCAGAAAATATTGCACAGCAGCACCAGCATTGTGAGTGAGTGGAACATTTTCACTGGCTAAATATAGAAATTCTAGATTATTTTAATTTTTTGGTTTAAATTTCAAACACTGGTGCAGTAGATGGTTCAACCCGCAGCCACTAGATGTCGCCGAGATGAAGCACTGCAGAAACGCTGAATTGTTTAACAGACATTTAGATTTGAAAGTAACCCTAACCACACAGTAACCTCAACAGATAAACACCAAATCCCAACAATTTGGGATTGAATCCCTCAGCAGCAGCTATTGTGCAGAAAGAGCTGAATTCTAAAACCCCTTCGCAGCAGAGTCACAGGAAACATTGTAACAATTCTCAACCGAGAATCCGCCAAACTCACATTTCTGTTACCAAATGGATTATTAGTACAGATAAAGATATAAAGCAAAGACACATGTAAACCAGTTACTCAATAAGTGGATGGTTCTTACCTGTAGTCACCGTCACCATGGTCCCTTGTCCCCAGTAGTCGAAAGCATCACAGTGTCACATTCCGTTGGCTGTGTCATAAAATAACCGTCCCTGCACAGAATGGACACAAAATCACCGTTACTTTAAATATCCACAGACCCAAGGAAAAGCAAAGACAATTAACGTTCATTAGATTATAATTGGATCTTTGGATATCATTTGACATTCCTAAATGACCCTAATGTTTTATATTTCACAGAGTTACACGTGAACATGTTGTTGAAAACGCACATCGATAATTGAGTAACTATCAAGATTTTCCATGTTTATTCTTGCCATGTGGTCAGTGCTGGACATAAATAATATTGTACTGTGATTACAGTTTGGATGTAAAAGTGACACTGATCCAGTTTCAATCAATCAGTGCTGAGGGTTTTTTGTATTGACAGTAACTGCTGTGTAGCTCCAGCTATCACAGTGAGACACAGCATGACCAGTACTGAGGCGGACAGTTAGCTGTAAAATACAGACAGTTAATTTCACTGCTATTTCAAAAGCCTGTTTGCAGCTCGTTAAGGGTGACTCAGTGAGATATTTCAATTTCGACTGGTCATGATATTGATAAAGGGGGTTAGAAACTTTTACACTCTCTGTGCACATCCAGCGTGTAAATCAATAACAATAAACTTGAAGCATTTTACATCATAAAAAAAGTACTGCTTCTAAGTATTATTTTGTTGAACCCTCATGTACTTTGGCATTCGGCAATAGCATTGGTCACAAATTTAAGCAAGGACTTTTTCTGAGGTTTCTGTATGAGGATGGCGCTTTTCTCAGCGCTGTGACCCCCGTAGAATATCACAGTGACACACACCCATACAAAAACTGCATTCAGTCCTGCTGTTCAATATTCACTTCAAACGGACCATTGGTTTTGCTCGAATGGGAAATGTAGGCAACTGTTTATATAACACAATCTATGAGAAGTATTAAAAAGAGTAATATATCGTATGTCGGATTGCTGAAACTACAATGAATATAAAGGCAGTGAAAAGCTGACCAGTTATATCGGTGAGTTTGGGAAGTTTTACTGTTAAATGCTTTCTGTGTTACTCTTTATTTTAAACACCATTATAGTTTGCTTCTGACCAGCCTCGATCATACTGCATTGAAAACAGATCCTGACCTTCAGGTTATGATGGAAGATGCTGATATCCCCAGTAATAGATGGCCGTGTCTCCAGTCTTCAGGCTCGTCATCTCCAAAGAGAAGATGTTGCTTGAAGTGTCTGTGGACGCAGTAAATCGACCCTGAATTGATGGCGTGTAGTAATTAGTGCTGGATGAACGATAGTAGGTAAGCAGACACTCGAGCCCCCTGTCCGGGAACCTGCCGGATCCAGTCCATCCAGTAGCTGCCAAGATTGAAACCGCTGGTTTTACAGCTCAGTTTCAGGGAGCCTCCGGGACGCCTTTGTACTTTCAGTTCTTTGACTTGATATTTTCCTTCCACCTTTCCGTATCCTGACAACCTGGTTTCTTCCAATTTTCACGCCACGTACATCCTTCTGGGTCCCAGTGAGTTTAAAATCCTGTATCTCTGTCTCTGCAGAGCTGCTGGTTAAAGACACATTTACAGCACTTAGCAGACAGAAACTTCACTCTGATTCTTTCCCTCCCCCTCCCCCAGCTAGTGCTTGTAACACACATTCAGACACCCGGACAGACAACAACAGACAGATGACATTGTAATTCAGGAGTGGAATTAGTAAATGAGACAACAAATAACTTTGCAAGAAATTGTTACAGTTCAAGCAACTTAAGGGAAAGGCAACTTTGCAGGAATCAGTAAAGGGGAGAAACCTGTAGCCGATGGAGCCCTGGGTGAACAAGTTGTATAGTCCACATTCAGACCTGGCCTGCCGGGCAGTGCAGAGCTGCGAGTTAGCCTTGGAATAAACCATTTACCTGGTGCTCACTAACCCACACACACAACCCCCCCACACACTCAGAGACAGGCTGGTGTTGGACTGGGCCATACCTGCAGGAGGTGTGTCCAGGTGAGGTGTAGGAGATGTGGTTGGATGGGGTTTGATTGGGGAGGTGTGGACAGTGTGTGTGGAGGTTACAAAAAGGCTGGGGTTCCATTGTTCTGTCTCTGTCTCCGCGTGGCTGGGTAAGTATCAGGTAAACTGTGTGTCTGTGTGAGTGAGTCAGTGTGTGTGTGTGCGCAGCATGGAGTTCCAGCTCTGAGATTTTAACCCCCCTCCCCTTTATCCAGCACAAAGCCCCTGGCCCAGGATCTGTCTCCGCCACCATGGGAGAGGGAATGGAAGGAGTTGGAGAGATCACCGAGGGAAAAGATGTGCGCTGGTGAGTATGAACCTCTTCACTTTGTGTCTGCGTCTCTTTCCCACCTCAGCCCTGCTTTTCTCTGTCTGTTTGCAGCCTCCTCTCAATCTCCCTCTCAGTCTTTCTCAGTCTTAATCTTTCCCTCTCAATCTTAATCTTTCTCCTCTCAGTCTGAATCTTTCCCTCTCATTCTGAATCTTTCCCTCTCAATCTGAATCTTTCCCTCTCAATCTGAATCTTTCCCTCTCAATCTGAATCTTTCCCTCTCAATCTGAATCTTTCCCTCTCAATCTGAATCTTTCCCTCTCAATCTGAATCTTTCCATCTCATTCTTAATCTTTCCCTCTCATTCTTAATCTTTCCCTCTCATTCTTAATCTTTCCCTCTCATTCTTAATCTTTCCCTCTCATTCTTAATCTTTCCCTCTCATTCTTAATCTTTCCCTCTCATTCTTAATCTTTCCCTCTCATTCTTAATCTTTCCCTCTCATTCTTAATCTTTCCCTCTCATTCTTAATCTTTCCCTCTCAATCTTAATCTTTCCCTCCAAATCTTAATCTTTCCCTCCAAATCTTAATCTTTCCCTCTCATTCTTAATCTTTCCCTCTCATTCTTAATCTTTCCCTCTCATTCTTAATCTTTCCCTCTCATTCTTAATCTTTCCCTCTCATTCTTAATCTTTCCCTCTCATTCTTAATCTTTCCCTCTCAATCTTAATCTTTCCCTCTCAATCTTAATCTTTCCCTCTCAATCTTAATCTTTCCCTCCAAATCTTAATCTTTCCCTCCAAATCTTAATCTTTCCCTCTCATTCTTAATCTTTCCCTCTCATTCTTAATCTTTCCCTCCGAATCTTAATCTTTCCCTCCGAATCTTAATCTTTCCCTCTCAGTCCTGTTTGTCTTTTTACTCTCTTTATTTTCCCTCTCTGTCTTTATTTTCCCTCCCTGTCTTTATTTTCCCTCCCTGCCTCTTTATTTTCTCTCCCTGCCTCTTTATTTTCTCTCCCTGCCTCTTTATTTTCTCTCCCTGCCTCTTTATTTTCTCTCCCTGCCTCTTTATTTTCTCTCCCTGCCTCTTTATTTTCTCTCCCTGCCTCTTTATTTTCTCTCCCTGCCTCTTTATTTTCTCTCCCTGCCTCTTTATTTTCTCTCCCTGCCTCTTTATTTTCTCTCCCTGCCTCTTTATTTTCTCTCCCTGCCTCTTTATTTTCTCTCCCTGCCTCTTTATTTTCTCTCCCTGCCTCTTTATTTTCTCTCCCTGCCTCTTTATTTTCTCTCCCTGCCTCTTTATTTTCTCTCCCTGCCTCTTTATTTTCTCTCCCTGCCTCTTTATTTTCTCTCCCTGCCTCTTTATTTTCTCTCCCTGCCTCTTTATTTTCTCTCCCTGCCTCTTTATTTTCTCTCCCTGCCTCTTTATTTTCTCTCCCTGCCTCTTTATTTTCTCTCCCTGCCTCTTTATTTTCTCTCCCTGTCTCTTTATTTTCTCTGCCTGACTTTTATTTTCTCTGCCTGACTTTTATTTTCTCTGCCTGACTTTTATTTTCTCTGCCTGACTTTTATTTTCTCTGCCTGACTTTTATTTTCTCTGCCTGACTTTTATTTTCTCTGCCTGACTTTTATTTTCTCTGCCTGACTTTTATTTTCTCTGCCTGACTTTTATTTTCTCTGCCTGACTTTTATTTTCTCTGCCTGACTTTTATTTTCTCTGCCTGACTTTTATTTTCTCTGCCTGACTTTTATTTTCCCTCTCTTTTATTTTCCCTCTCTTTTATTTTCCCTCTGTCTTTATTTTCCCTCTGTCTTTATTTTCCCTCTGTCTTTATTTTCCCTCTGTCTTTATTTTCCCTCTGTCTTTATTTTCCCTCTGTCTTTATTTTCCCTCTGTCTTTATTTTCCCTCTGTCTTTATTTTCCCTCTGTCTTTATTTTCCCTCTGTCTTTATTTTCCCTCTGCCTTTATTTTCCCTCTGCCTTTATTTTCCCTCTGCCTTTATTTTCCCTCTGCCTTTATTTTCCCTCTGCCTTTATTTTCCCTCTGCCTTTATTTTCCCTCTGCCTTTATTTTCCCTCTGCCTTTATTTTCCCTCTGCCTTTATTTTCCCTCTGCCTTTATTTTCCCTCTGCCTTTATTTTCCCTCTGCCTTTATTTTCCCTCTGCCTTTATTTTCCCTCTGCCTTTATTTTCCCTCTGCCTTTATTTTCCCTCTGCCTTTATTTTCCCTCTGCCTTTATTTTCCCTCTGCCTTTATTTTCCCTCTGCCTTTATTTTCCCTCTGCCCTTTTTTTTCCCTCTGTCCTTTTTTTTCCCTCTTTTTCTTTCTGTCTTTTTCTTTCTGTCTTTTTCTTTCTGTCTTTTTCTTTCTGTCTTTTTCTTTCTGTCTTTTTCTTTCTGTCTTTTTTCTTTCTGTCTTTTTCTTTCTGTCTTTTTTTTCCCTCCGTTTTTTTCTGTCTTCTTTGTCTTTTTTCTTTGTCTTTTTTCTTTGTCTTTTTTCTTTCTGTCTTTTTCTTTCTGTCTTTTTCTTTCTGTCTTTTTCTTTCTGTCTTTTTCTTTCTGTCTTTTTCTTTCTGTCTTTTTCTTTCTTTTTCTTTCTTTTTCTTTCTTTCTTTTTCTTTCTTTCTTTCTTTTTCTTTCTTTCTTTTTCTTTCTGTCTTTTTTCTTCTGTCTTTTTCTTTCTGTCTTTTTCTTTCTGTCTTTTTTCTTCTGTCTTTTTTCTTCTGTCTTTTTTCTTCTGTCTTTTTTCTTCTGTCTTTTTTCTTCTGTCTTTTTTCTTCTGTCTTTTTTCTTCTGTCTTTTTTCTTCTGTCTTTTTTCTTCTGTCTTTTTCTTTCTGTCTTTTTCTTTCTGTCTTTTTCTTTCTGTCTTTTTCTTTCTGTCTTTTTCTTTCTGTCTTTTTCTTTCTGTCTTTTTTCTTTCTGTCTTTTTCTTTCTGTCTTTTTTTTCCCTCCGTTTTTTTCTGTCTTCTTTGTCTTTTTTCTTTGTCTTTTTTCTTTGTCTTTTTTCTTTCTGTCTTTTTCTTTCTGTCTTTTTCTTTCTGTCTTTTTCTTTCTGTCTTTTTCTTTCTGTCTTTTTCTTTCTGTCTTTTTCTTTCTTTTTCTTTCTTTTTCTTTCTTTCTTTTTCTTTCTTTCTTTCTTTTTCTTTCTTTCTTTTTCTTTCTGTCTTTTTTCTTCTGTCTTTTTCTTTCTGTCTTTTTCTTTCTGTCTTTTTTCTTCTGTCTTTTTTCTTCTGTCTTTTTTCTTCTGTCTTTTTTCTTCTGTCTTTTTTCTTCTGTCTTTTTTCTTCTGTCTTTTTTCTTCTGTCTTTTTTCTTCTGTCTTTTTCTTTCTGTCTTTTTCTTTCTGTCTTTTTCTTTCTGTCTTTTTCTTTCTGTCTTTTTCTTTCTGTCTTTTTTCTTTCTGTCTTTTTCTTTCTGTCTTTTTTTCCCTCCGTTTTTTTCTGTCTTCTTTGTCTTTTTTCTTTGTCTTTTTTCTTTGTCTTTTTTCTTTCTGTCTTTTTCTTTCTGTCTTTTTCTTTCTGTCTTTTTCTTTCTTTTTCTTTCTTTTTCTTTCTTTCTTTTTCTTTCTTTCTTTCTTTTTCTTTCTTTCTTTTTCTTTCTGTCTTTTTTCTTCTGTCTTTTTCTTTCTGTCTTTTTCTTTCTGTCTTTTTTCTTCTGTCTTTTTTCTTCTGTCTTTTTTCTTCTGTCTTTTTTCTTCTGTCTTTTTTCTTCTGTCTTTTTTCTTCTGTCTTTTTTCTTCTGTCTTTTTTCTTCTGTCTTTTTCTTTCTGTCTTTTTCTTTCTGTCTTTTTCTTTCTGTCTTTTTCTTTCTGTCTTTTTCTTTCTGTCTTTTTCTTTCTGACTTTTTTTTTCTGACTTTTTTTTTCTGACTTTTTTTTTCTGACTTTTTTTTCTGACTTTTTTTTTCTGACTTTTTTTTTCTGACTTTTTTTTCTGACTTTTTTTTCTGACTTTTTTTTTCTGACTTTTTTTTTCTGACTTTTTTTTTCTGACTTTTTTTTCTGACTTTTTTTTTCTGACTTTTTTTTTCTGACTTTTTTTTTCTGACTTTTTTTTTCTGACTTTTTTTTTCTGACTTTTTTTTTCTGACTTTTTTTTTCTGACTTTTTTTTTCTGACTTTTTTTTTCTGACTTTTTTTTTCTGACTTTTTTTTTCTGACTTTTTTTTTCTGACTTTTTTTTTCTGACTTTTTTTTTCTGACTTTTTTTTTCTGACTTTTTTTTTCTGCCTTTTTTTTTCTGACTTTTTTTTTCTGACTTTTTTTTTCTGACTTTTTTTTTCTGACTTTTTTTTTCTGACTTTTTTTTTCTGACTTTTTTTTTCTGACTTTTTTTTCTGACTTTTTTTTTCTGACTTTTTTTTTCTGACTTTTTTTTTCTGACTTTTTTTTTCTGACTTTTTTTTTCTGACTTTTTTTTTCTGACTTTTTTTTTCTGACTTTTTTTTTCTGACTTTTTTTTTCTGACTTTTTTTTTCTGACTTTTTTTTTCTGACTTTTTTTTTGAGCTGATGTGCCCCTCCCCTTTAAATGGACCTCCCCTTTAAATGGACCTCCCCTTTAATGGACCTCCCCTTTAAATGGACCTCCCCTTTAAATGGACCTCCCCTTTAATGGACCTCCCCTTTAATGGACCTCCCCTTTAATGGACCTCCCCTTTAATGGACCTCCCCTTTAATGGACCTCCCCTTTAATGGACCTCCCCTTTAATGGACCTCCGGACCTCCCCTTTAATGGACCTCCCCTTTAATGGACCTCCCCTTTAATGGACCTCCCCTTTAATGGACCTCCCCTTTAAATGGACCTCCCCTTTAAATGGACCTCCCCTTTAAATGGACCTCCCCTTTAAATGGACCTCCCCTTTAAATGGACCTCCCCTTTAAATGGACCTCCCCTTTAAATGGACCTCCCCTTTAAATGGACCTCCCCTTTAAATGGCCCTCCCCTTTAAATGGCCCTCCCCTTTAATTGCCCCCTCCCTTTAATTGCCTCCTCCCTTTAATTGCCTCCTCCCTTTAATTGCCTCCTTCCCTTTAATTGCCTCCTTCCCTTTAATTGCCTCCTTCCCTTTAATTGCCTCCTTCCCTTTAATTGCCTCCTTCCCTTTAATTGCCTCCTTCCCTTTAATTGCCTCCTTCCCTTTAATTGCCTCCTTCCCTTTAATTGCCTCCTTCCCTTTAATTGCCTCCTTCCCTTTAATTGCCTCCTTCCCTTTAATTGCCTCCTTCCCTTTAATTGCCTCCTTCCCTTTAATTGCCTCCTTCCCTTTAATTGCCTCCTTCCCTTTAATTGCCTCCTTCCCTTTAATTGCCTCCTTCCCTTTAATTGCCTCCTTCCCTTTAATTGCCTCCCCCCTAGACTGACAGAACCCCCCCCCTTTGTAATTACTGTACCCCCCCCACCGCAATCAATCCCCCTCCACTCCCCCCGACACACAGACCACTAACCCTCAGTGTAAAAGCCCCACCCGTCTATCTGTGTATGAAAATGAATGACAAAGACACGGGGATTTTTATTAATATTTATCTCTCTGGTTATAGCTCTTGTCCGAGGATTCCTCACGGCAAAACTACTCGCTGTCTGCGTCGCCAAACTTTCCGAAAGAATTCTCCTCGGTCGGAAGAGAGAAAGAGAAAATAAAGTGAAATTTGATTAAAGACAAAACACAAAAGCTGATGGTAAACAATAAAAGGCACAGCAAGATCCCAGGACTTGCTGACATTCACAATCTCACTGAGGGGAACATTCATTTTCACATCCTCGTTATTAAACCCTGACAAAATGGCAACAATTTTCAAATGAAATGAACTTCCAAACGCCTCGTGACTGTCCTGATATTTAATTTATTAAAACACATCCAAGTATTCCGGGGGTGGGGGGGGATTTACTCCAGAGACAGGCCAGTCAATTAACACAGGATCCCCCAATGAAATTCCCACTTCTATCAGTCACCTCTCCTCCACTGCCCCCTCCTCTGTTTCTCCCTCTCTGTCTCTTAACACACTCCCCCCAGATCGATACCTGTCTCCCTGCCTCTCTCACTCTCTTCCTCTCTCTCTGTCTCCCTGTCTAATATTATGAAGTTGCATATATAAAGATCAAAGTGTGGTGTTTTACACATGTAAAAAATGTAACCAGAACTGGTTCATCCGAGGAAGTGAGATTAAAATTAAACCTGGATCGGGGACAATAAAGAGACAACAACTCACGTGTGGCCTATAGAACAGGACTCAGTCCATCCATCCATCCTCCTCTGGAGAAAAGCCCCTTGTCAAAGGATTCCCAGTCCCATTGCAGTCTTCACAATTCAAATCCCTGGGGAGAAGAGAAAATCATTCATTAAAATACAACAACAGGTTTAAATTAAACAGCACGAGAGCCCAGAATTCCCCCTTCTCAGATCTTACAGAGAGATTGTCTAACTAGACATTAGTTCTTTGGGGAAAGAGAGAGAAATTTAATTGAATACAAGAAATGGTTTAAATTAAGTAGCACAGAAACCCAGAGTTCCCCCGCCTCAGTAACATCTACATATTAATTCTTGGGGGAAGGAACAGAAATATATTAAAATAAAACAACATTTCTAAATTAAACAGCACAAGAGCCCAGGATTCCCCCGTCTCAGTTACACTATCTCTCAGTAATATTCATTCTTGGGGAAAAGAGAGAGAAAATAATTAAAATACAAGAAAATATTTCTATGAAAAAGCACCGCCAAACCCCCAGGATCTCCCCTCTCAGTGACACAATCTCTCAGTAGCATCCAAACACAACAAGTCCGTTGTGAAGCAGAGAGTAAGAAAGATTGGGACAGTTCCCTCCCTGTGTGTTTCTCTCTGTCTCTCTATCCCACTCCCATTCAGATCTCACTGCCTCTGATATTAAACATTCAATCCGGATCAGGGTCAGAAACAGACACAGCTCACCCCCCCAGCCCG
The DNA here is from genome assembly GCF_965287045.1 of Carcharhinus amblyrhynchos. NCBI lineage: Eukaryota > Metazoa > Chordata > Chondrichthyes > Carcharhiniformes > Carcharhinidae > Carcharhinus > Carcharhinus amblyrhynchos. The sequence goes on from NW_027649981.1 coordinate 239,379, forward strand.
GGGTGAAGCTGGGGGACAGGCCTCAGTCAGCCCTCCCTCTGGAAGATGCTCCTCTCCCTCGTCCCCGTCACACACATTCCCGTCCTTCGGATCCTAGACACGTCCCCAGCTTTCAAAATTCCTCAGGGAGAAAAAGATTAAAAACTGGTTATAAAGAGAGAGGAAAAAAAACACATGAGGCCATTTTCAGAATAAAACACACAAACTCTCACAGCGCAGAGTTCCAGCATTTCCATTCAAATCCATTCAGCATCATATCCACACAAGCAAAGTGCAGGTTCAAAAGCGGATTGAGACACACACACACGCACACTGAATCAGAGTGGGAATGTGTTCAGTACAGGGGGATTATTGGTGTGGGGACTGACAACTATCAGACTCCCATTTATCCTGAGTGAGCTGGATACAAGCCGACCAGCTTTTTTTGAAAAAAAACAACAACACTAACCCACTAATCTAAACCAATCCCATTTCGTCCATAAACCTATCCACGGATCTCTTAAACGCCCCCAAACTAGGCGCATTTACAACTGCAGCAGGCAGGGCATTCCAGTCCCTCACCACCCTCTGGGTAAAGAACCTACCCCTGACATCAGTCCTATAACTACCCCCCCTTAATTTA
>NW_027649981.1:245000-250000 GCF_965287045.1 Carcharhinus amblyrhynchos
TCTCTCTATCTGTATCTGTATGTATCACTCTGTATCTGTGCATGTATCTCTCTCTCTCTCTACCTGTATCTATATTTGCCTCTCTCTATTGTGATTCTCATTCTCTCTATCTGTATCTCTCTCTGTGTATCTGTGTGTCTCTCTTTCTCTTTGTATCTGTGTGTGTATCTCTCTCTCTGTTTGTGTCTCTTTCTCTTTGTCTGTGTGTGTCTCTCTCTCTCTATGTGTGTCTCTCTCTCTATCTTTGTGTGTGTCTCTCTCTCTCTAACAGTATGTGTCTCTTTCTGTATCTCTGTCTGTCTCACTGTATCTGTGTGTGTCTCCCTTTCTCTTTCTATCCATCTGTGTCTTTCTCTATCTGAGTTTTTCTCTCCCTCTCTGTCTCTCTCTGTATCTGTATGTCTCACTCTGTATCTGTATGTGTGTCCCTCTCTCTATGTCTTTCTCACTCCCTGTCTCTCTCTATGTCTCTCCCTGCATTTCTCTCCGTCTGTCTATCTATCTCTATCTCTCTCTTTGTGTGTGTGTCTCTCTCTGTCTATGTCTCTCTCACACTCTGTTGTGTGTCTCTCTCTGTCTCTGTGTGTGTGTCTCTCTCTCTTTGTCACTCTGTCTCTCTGTATCTGTGTGTTTCTTTATATATGTGTCCCTCACTGTATTTTTCTCTGTATCTGTTTGTCTCTGTCTCTGTATCGCTGTGTCTCTGTATCGGTGTGTCCCTCTCTGTATTTCTCTCTGTGTCTCTCTGTTTCCACGTCTGTGTGTCTGTCACTGTATTTCTCCCTGTGCTTCTCTCTTTCTGTCTGTATATGTGTGTCACTCTGTATCTGTGTGTCTCTCTTTGTATTTCTCTCTGTGTCTCTCTGTTTCCACGTCTGTGTGTCTGTCACTGTATTTCTCCCTGTGCTTCTCTCTTTCTGTCTGTATATGTGTGTCACTCTGTATCTGTGTGTCTCTGTCTCTGTATCTTTGTGTCTCTCTGTGTCTCTCTCTCTGTATCTGTGTGTCTCTGTATTCCGAAATTGCCCCTTAAGTGTCCCAAGTTGTGAAGATTGGGGGGATTGGCCATGCTAAATTGCCCCAGAGATGGAGAGACAGGGACACAGGGGAGCCTGAAACACTACAGAAACAGGAGAAAGGTTTGAAAATGGAGGAATGTTTCTTATCCATCTATAAAAATAACCCACTCTGACAGCAGTTCCATTTCACACTCTCTGCTCAGTCCTGTGTTGGGGGGGGTTTAGTGTGGGATCAGTGTTTGCTTTTCTCAAACCGCAGTGAGATTCCCAACAAGGGCAAGAGCTTTCAGTGTTTAAAAATGTAAAGATTACAAAACCAAAGCAGACAGAGAGTGATGAGACCTCACACCTTCAATGTAGTGATTCCCCCAATCTTTCCTTTTGTATATTGCTTCCTTCCCCTGTCTGAAGTATTGGAGACGTAGACATTACTGAAACAATTCAATCTCTCGGGACAATCACAGCTTCTGGAAACAAATTAACATTTTAATCACCCAAAAAGCTGAATCTCCATTCAAACATCTCCCTCCCCATATCCTTGTAAATGTAAAGAGAACTCCCATTTCCCCAAAGCAGGAAGATATGACATGGAATCACCTGAACCTCTCTATCAAAGATAGAAAGTTTCTTTTCTATAAAGTTTATTTATTAGTGTCACAAGTAGGTTCACATTAACACTGAAATAAAGTTACTGTGAAAATCCCCTAGTCCCCACACTCCGGCGCCTGTTCGGGTTACACTGAGGGAGAATTTAGCAGGGTCAATACACCCTAACCAGCATGTCTTTCAGATTGTGGGAGGAAACCGGAGCACCCGGAGGAAACCCACCCAGACACGGGGAGAACATACAGACTCCGCACAGACAGTGACCCAAGCTGGGAATCGAACCCGGGTCCCTGGAGCTGTGTACACAAGAACATAAGAAATAGGAGCAGGAGTAGGCCATCTAGCCCTTCGCACACTCACTCACACACACACACACACGCACAGAGAAACACACACAAAGGGAGAAACACAGACACACAAAGGGAGAAACGCATGCACACACACACACAAAGACAGAAACACACACAGACCAACACACACACACACAGAAATACACACTGTCACAAACAGAGAAACACACACACACGAGAGCAACACACAAAAAGAGAAACACACACAAGGAGAGAAACACTCACACACACAAAGAGAGAAACACACACACACACAAAGAGAGATACACACACAGAAAGAAACACACGCTCAAAGAAATACATGCACACAAAGAGAGAAAAACACACTCATACAAAGAGAGAAACACAGTAAGAGAGAAATACACACACAAAGAGAACACACACACACAAAGAGAGAAGCACACACGCGCACAAAGAGAAACACACACACACAAAGAGAGAAGCACACACACTCACAAACAGAGAAGCACACACACTCACAAAGAGAGAAGCACACACGCGCACAAAGAGAAACACACACACACAAAGAGAGAAGCACACACGCACACAAACAGAGAAGCACACACACTCACAAACAGAGAAGCACACACACTCACAAACAAAGAAGCACACACACTCACAAACAAAGAAGCACACACGCACACAAAGAGAAACACACACACAAAGAGAGAAGCACACACACTCACAAAGAGAGAAGCACACACACTCACAAACAGAGAAGCACACACACTGACAAACAGAGAAGCACACACACTCACAAACAGAGAAGCACACACACTCACAAACAAAGAAGCACACACGCACACAAAGAGAAACACACACGCACACAAAGAGAAGCACACACACACACAAAGAGAGAAGCACACACACTCACAAACAGAGAAGCACACACACTCACAAAGACAGAAGCACACACGCACACAAAGAGAAGCACACACACTCACAAAGAGAAACACACACACTCACAAAGAGAAACACACACGCACACAAAGAGAAGCACACACACACACAAAGAGAAACACACACACACACAAAGAGAAGCACACACACACACAAAGAGAAGCACACACACACACAAAGAGAAACACACATGCACACAAAGACATGCACACACGCACACAAAGAGAAGCACACACGCACACAAAGAGAAACACACACACACAAAGAGACAAGCACACACACTCACAAACAGAGAAGCACACACACTCACAAAGAGAGAAGCACACACGCACACAACGAGAAACACACACGCACAAAGAGAGAAACACACACACTCACAAAGAGAGAAGCACACACGCACACAAAGAGAAACACACACACACAAAGAGAGAAGCACACACACTCACAAACAGAGAAGCACACACACTCACAAAGAGAGAAGCACACACGCACACAAAGAGAAACACACACGCACAAAGAGAGAAGCACACACGCACACAAAGAGAAACACACACACACAAAGAGAGAAGCACACACACTCACAAACAGAGAAGCACACACACTCACAAAGAGAGAAGCACACACGCACACAAAGAGAGAAGCACACACACTTACAAAGAGAGAAGCACACACGCACACAAAGAGAAACACACACACACAAAGAGAGAAGCACACACACTCACAAAGAGAAACACACACACAGAGAAGCACACACACTCACAAAGAGAGAAGCACACACACTCACAAAGAGAAACACACACACAGAGAAGCACACACACTCACAAAGAGAGAAGCACACACACACACAAAGAGAAACACACACACACAAAGAGAGAAGCACACACACTCACAAACAGAGAAGCACACACACTCACAAACAGAGAAGCACACACGCACACAAACAGAGAAGCACACACGCACACAAAGAGAAACACACACACACAAAGAGAGAAGCACACACACTCACAAACAGAGAAGCACACACACTCACAAAGAGAGAAGCACACACGCACACAAAGAGAAACACACACACACAAAGAGAGAAGCACACACGCACACAAACAGAGAAGCACACACACACACAAAGAGAGAAGCCCACACGCACACAAAGAGAAGCACACACGCACACAAAGAGAAACACACACGCACACAAAGAGAAGCACACACGCACACAAAGAGAAGCACACACGCACACAAAGAGAAACACACACACACAAAGAGAGAAGCACACACACTCACAAACAGAGAAGCACACACACACACAAAGAGAGAAGCCCACACGCACACAAAGAGAAACACACACACACAAAGAGAGAAGCGCACACACTCACAAAGAGAGAAGCACACACACTCACAAAGAGAGAAGCACACACGCACACAAAGAGAAACACACACGCACAAAGAGAGAAACACACACACTCACAAAGAGAGAAGCACACACGCACACAAAGAGAAACACACACACACACAAAGAGAGAAGCACACACACTCACAAACAGAGAAGCACACACACTCACAAAGAGAGAAGCCCACACGCACACAAAGAGAAGCACACACGCACACAAAGAGAAGCACACACGCACACAAAGAGAAGCACACACGCACACAAAGAGAAGCACACACGCACACAAAGAGAAACACACACACACAAAGAGAGAAGCACACACACTCACAAACAGAGAAGCACACACACTCACAAAGAGAGAAGCACACACGCACACAAAGAGAAACACACACGCACAAAGAGAGAAACACACACACTCACAAAGAGAGAAGCACACACGCACACAAAGAGAAACACACACACACAAAGAGACAAGCACACACACTCACAAACAGAGAAGCACACACACTCACAAAGAGAGAAGCACACACGCACACAAAGAGAAACACACACGCACAAAGAGAGAAGCACACACGCACACAAAGAGAAACACACACACACAAAGAGAGAAGCACACACACTCACAAACAGAGAAGCACACACACTCACAAAGAGAGAAGCACACACGCACACAAAGAGAGAAGCACACACACTTACAAAGAGAGAAGCACACACGCACACAAAGAGAAACACACACACAGA